>NW_024582374.1:2031243-2079296 GCF_018398535.1 Haplochromis burtoni
TGGATTTTTTTTTTCACATTCTGTCTCTCACAGTTGAAGTGTACCTCTGGTGCAAATTACTGACCTCTGTCATCATTTTAGGTGGGGGAACTTGCACAATTGGTGGCTGACTAAATACTTTTTTGCCCCACTGTATATTCTGTTTTTCCCAAAAATATTTCTATAAATATGTCTTTAAAAGAATAAAAACTTTATTAAACAAAAAAGTTTTTTTTTCTATCGTGGGTTTATTCTACCAAGTGACTTGCATTGCTGTTTGCTTTGTTTTAATGATTTATGGTCTGATTATTAGGTGTTTGACTTCTCATGTAGCCTGCGGTACAATGCTGAGACAGAAGTACCTGGAAATTACTGTTGTTTGTGGCGTGGGAAAGGTTGCATAATCTAATTTCCAGGCAACAGGAATGCACAGTCACTCATACGTTTCATGTTACCAGCACAGTCTTTCCACATATAATTGGTGTGTGTTTGTTTAGCTGTCCTCTATGGATAGAGATGACTTATTATCACAGAGATCCTAAGCTTTATTAAACTGAAATTCAGGTTCAAATTTGTATAAAAGGAGACTATCAAAAGCATCACTCCTCACATGATCTTTGATCACTTTCATAATGACTTTATAGTTTCAACTGCCATTTCAAGTCTTAAATTCTGTTTTATTAAGTATGATCCCAAATGGAGTCAAAAAGGGGCTGTTGTATCATGTAGGTAATTGTTTAACCCATGAGCATGTAGTGTTCTTCACTTTGTTATGTTTGGTTTCAAAATATCAGTGCTACACTACCCAATGGGTGACATTACCTCGTCTATGTTAATCTTTTATATATTAGGGTTTTACCTGCTAATAAAAATATTAGCACCCTCTGAATAGGCTTTGATATTATATTAAAATGATCAGACTCACTGCTTTCCTTCACTCAAGCTTAAAATGCATTTTTTTGCTTATCAGATGGCTAAAAAATACCAGGGGAATTCACAGGCTTCTGTATAGCCAAACTGATTCTTTGCCCCAACTGTATGTGGGTCAGTTATGCTTATGTGCATAGTGAGGGCAAAAGGGCAGTTTTGGAGCCAGAAGAACCTACGCTGAACCAAAGACTGAATGTACAGAAACCAGCATCATTCTGTCTCATTACATATAGACAAATGTGTGAGGTGTCATAAACCTAAGCTTATCCAGAGGATCATTAAATGGTGAAACCTTTTTATCAGTTCTTCAGCATTCTTTAGCAGCTCTTGGACTTCAACTGCCATGCAAATCGATACCTGCGACTGTTTTAAGATAAAGCAACCTGCCCTGTCGGCTGCGAACATCACATTAAAAAGAGAAGACTTGTTTACACTCACTACAACCTCAAATCACTGGATCAGTTTGATGGTGTTCATGCACTCAATAACATTGCTGCTGCACAGCCCCCACTGCCAGCTGATCCCAGGGTATACATCCACATGCAGCCGGTGCTTGAGGTGGAGGGGAGAAGAGCAGATGGCAGGGCTGCCCCCATCATGTCTGCTTTCTTGGGAGAACAATGCATCTCTCAGAGCTCTTATTAAAGGAGGGGAAGGGGGGTTTCAGTCCGCAGACAGCTGGCAGGCAGCATGCCTCACGTCGCCCCTCTCCCCTCCATGTCCACACATACACACTGCAATTAACTGGCACGGGCTGCGGCTTAAATATTTACCAGGTCCATGCAAACAAAAGAAAAAAAGATTAGTCCAGGTCTCAGTGATATGACATCATTTTTCATCTGCAGCTCAGTGTAGCAGGTATAAAATCTGTTACCGAGTTTGTGTCAAATGTCAAGTTTGTGTATAAGGATCACAGAGCAAGAGGACCAAAACGCAGAACAGAGTAAAACCTCCAAATCCAAATCTTTTATCGGGTCTGAGGTCATTCAGGGGGTGGGCAGACAACAAACCAGGTGAGGATGAGCAGGCAAATGAAAGGTCAATAAAACAGGTACAAATGTACAAGGAAACAAAAATTCAAGAAGAGAAGAACTTTGAACAGGGAAAATAGCTGGAATGTTTGACTGTGATCGTCTATAGTTAGATAGCCATAAAAGGTGGACTTGGGTTCTGGGGCTAGAAAGCGAAGCCAGTATGGAAGTGCCTTAAGCATGCATTCTTTTTTATGAAAAGCAGGGGGCGAGTCTATAGTTATAAATAACAACTGTATAACATTGTATAAAAAACTATGAGGAAAAAGAGGCTACAGTTTACATGATCTATGAGCTCAGTAAAAACTCCCTTGATGTGATATTCTGGTTTGTTGCTGGTTAAAAGTCGCATTTAATACAACACGATGTTCAGTATGGTGATTATGATCTTCATAAATCAGGAGAAAGCTGGAGATTGTGATGGGCAGGCCTACCTTGTGATCTGCAAGTTTCTGTTGGGTCCATCCTTTTCAGAAAGATAACAACCACAGAAATGTTTAGCCTGAGGCTTAAAAAAAACAAACAAGACTTTGCCTAGCTTCATAGTGTGTTAAATGTATAGCATAACTTGATGTACACTTTCCCAAATATGTAATGAGACGTCTTTGTGAATGAGACCTCAGCAGCCGTGATAGGTCTGGTTGGTCGAACTGAATAAAATAGGCCTTTATTGACACTGTACATGTACAAACAAATTGTGGTACGTACATGTGGCATAAATGCAGTTTGCTCATTAGCACAAGGATAACACTTCTATGGAACGTAGGGCTGCTTGCTAATGAAGCTAGTTAAAATAGTTTGTATTGTGCTGGCGGCGATGCATGCAGCTCTTTTCATACCTCTGATGTATGCACTGATATGTCATTGGCCATCTTTCATATACAGTCTATAATAAAACTCGCCAATAAGCTTGGAATCACGTAAAGTTGCTGCTGTTGTCTGAGCTTGGTTCTGCTGCTTTAGATAAAGCAGTGTTTAAAAGCCTCACTGTGGAAATTGGCGGATTTTTCTTGATTTTCTGACATGAAAACAAAGTTACTGAAGTAAAAGAAATTAGTAATAAAATCAAGGATTCAGTTTGTGATGAGAAACGGAGACAGACTGGCTTAATTTGGCACATCTAAGTTAATGTCTAAAAATAAAATATAATGATAATATAATAAAACTAAATAGCGTTTTGTGACATTTTTTTTATTTTGATGCAAAAATTCTTCAAAATATAAATTTTTTTTAACATTGCATTCTTAAAGTATTTGAACAGCTATTTTACTGCTTTTTATCTTTTTTGTGCGGCAGTGCCACAGAAACGTTCAAACATGAGAATGCAGGGACTTAAATCTTCCTCAGCTATAGAAACTGTGCATTCAAATGTCCTGAAGCCGCACAACAAAAAACAACAACGAGCTCTTTTACATGACACAAGCAGCCAGCTGAGGGGCTGCTGCTTCTGCTGCTCTGAATCCATTTTTTTAAACACACCGCCCCTCTCTCTTCCTCTTCCTCCTCCTCATCCTCTCCCTCCTCCCCTCTGCTCTGCTTTTGATCCCACAGGGACTCGGAGCCTTTGCATTCCTGTCATTCCAGCCGCAGCGAACAATCAGCTCTCAGTTATTTATTAGTGCGCCTCGCAGCTCCGCTCCGCTCAGTCTGCTGCCTGCTACCCGTCAGCGCGCACACATGCGCACGGAGGAAAGGAGCTCCGCACACTTGTGGACGTTTATTTTGAACAATAAGCGCAGATCATTGATTTGAGATACGACGGCACCGCTCACTGTGCGATGAGACAAAAAATTTGGTGAGTTTAGCATTTTATCTGAATAGGTTTATCTGAACGTTTTCTGTCGGTTTGTGTGTGGACGGAGTCCACTCCGGATGGAGTTACTTACTTAACAGATTACATCTGAGTCCCGTTTTAATTCATGAGCCACACACAGATCCATCCATTTACAAAACAGTCTCATTCATGCAGGAGCTATAAAGGCACAAACCATTCAAATGTAGAGTTACCCATAAAGCTTTTGCATTTTGTGTTTTATGTGTTTATAATTCAAACTCAAATAGTAAAGAATTTAAAGACTTTTCACACTTTGTAAAAACAAAACAAGAACATTTACTTTGGCCAAATTGACCCTGTGGCGGCCGGTTCTGGTCACCAGGCCCTATGTTTCACACCCCTGACATTAATGTCTTTAGACTGATTTTTAAATAATCTTTACTGCTGCTTTTTCAGCTTGGAGGATTAGACTTGATGATGTTTTGCGTAATTCACTCTTGATCTCATGTAGCTGTGTAGTTATTTTGTGCGGTCAGGACGCATTGTAGTGGTTTAATAAGGCATTAATTTTACTCTCTATCCAGATTTTCACGTTGAAAGTTAAAATGAGTTAATTGTATAAAGCATCCAGTGCATTTTAAAGCATCCATCATTCATATTCTGAAGACTTTATATGTCTTCATCATGTTTTGGGCATTATCTGATCCTGAATCACTGGAATCTTTTGAGTCTGTGCGACCGTTGAGTATTATGCTTGTGTGACTGGAGAAAGTTATGCATTGCAGCATGTGGGCCATAAAAACTGGATCTCCAGTGACATCACTATCAGGGGTATTTCCAGCTACAGCTCGTGCACACACAGCATTGTGTAACAGAAGTGTGGATAAGTTTGTGCAGTGTTGAGTCTGACCACAGTTCTTTTCCTTTCAGATGTGTGATTTGTGAAGCGCCCACGCTGCCACATCGAGGCTTGTTTTTGTTTCTTTTTTTTTTTTTTAACTGTCTTTTCATTGGCTGACATGAGAACTGCCGAGGAGTCCTCTGGAACGGTCCTGCACCGTCTCATCCAGGAACAGCTCCGCTACGGAAACCTGACGGACACGCGCACGCTTCTAGCCATCCAGCAGCAGGCACTGCGTGGAGGCAGCAGCGGCGGCGGCACCGGCAGTCCCCGCTCCTCTCTGGAGAGCCTCACTCAGGAGGACACTCAATACATCCAGATGTCAACAAGGCAGGAGCCTCAAGGTCAGGAGCACCAAGGAGACAGCTTGCACTCTGAGAGCCCCGTGTGCCACCTGTACCATCTCCACAAGGAGGAACTGCCTACTTACGAGGAAGCCAAAGCCCACTCCCAGTTCCTGAACTCTCAGAAGGGGCAGGCGGAGCACAATGGACCCAGCATGGATGTAGTGGGAAGTGGAAGTGAGGCACAGTGGGATCTGAAGAGAGAGCATGCTCGCTCTCTCAGTGAGAGACTCATGCAGCTTTCTCTGGAGAGAAACCGGTCTAGGGACAGTCTGCTTATGAGTTCCTCACACAGCTACCCACAGCTCTATAATCATCACAATAATGTTTTAAATGCTGCGACACCTGACAGACAAAGGGCTCAGCCGTGTGCAGAGCAGCGAGGACCACCCCCAGACTATCCTTTCTGTGTCAGACTTCCTGGATACATGCTCAGCCACTCACAGGAATATGTGCAATATAACCAAGACCCCCATCCTCCCCTCTACACACAACAGCACAGGTAACATCCACAAACACATGCGCTATCAAAAAAAGAAGAACAGCCCCAGAGAAGTCTGCTGTTCTTTTATTTTGGCGGTCTTTTCAGCACTGTTGCTATCTCCTGTCTGCAGGTTTGTGTCTGCTCAGTCTGCGCAGGAGACTCACAACAGCATCACAGCAGCTTCAGACAGCAACTCCCCTCGGAGCGACACATTAATGCGGGAGAACGAGCGGCTCAGGAAGGAACTGGAGGTGTACACGGAAAAGGCCACCAGGCTTCAGAAGGTGAGAGGATGGTAGTGAATGGTTCGTTTAGGTCGTGAGAAAACAAAAGTTTTTAGCTGGGGCAGGAGGTGACGGGTTTTCTCACTAATTCAGAGCATGGAATCTCTACAACGCATCTCCTTTTGTCTTTAAAAACATGTCGGCATGTGAGGAGATAAATGGCTGGCACCTGGGATCACGAGTGTTCAGTCTGGAATGTTAATTCCATTATTCATTCACGTAGTATTAAAGAGACATTTCACAGCGGGTGGTATTCAGTAGACTAATTAGCCTCATTGATATTAACATTTGCAACATAAACCAGACAATATGCAGGAATTCCTCCCCCAGAGACTCATTTTCTCTCTTTCTTCCCAGTTGGAGTTGGAGATTCAGAGGATATCTGAGGCTTATGAGACCCTCATGAAAGGCTCTGGAAAGCGAGAAACTCTGGAGAAAACGATGAGGAATAAACTAGAGGCAGAGGTTAAGAGAATGCATGACTTCAACAGAGACCTGCGAGGTAAGTTTCCATTTTTATTTGTCTGTCTCCTGGCTTTAAACCTACCTTATGCGTATGTGCTCATTGTGGTATGCTGGTCATCTCTGTGCAGAGCAACTCGACGTGGCTAACAAGCACAGAGCGGACTGCGCCGACCCGAAGCAGCACGTCTTTGTCAAACTCTTGGAGCAAAGTGAGTCTGCATCAGTCTTTTGTTACAAACTCCTCTCACGCTGCAGTTCATCACAGATTCAATCACAATTCCCTGTGAAACACTGAACAATAGCAGGAACATAGCTGAGCAGGGATTGGTTTCCTTCTTTAGTGATGTGGTGCTGTCTACATGTTGTCACACAAATGGGTGTATCTCCCCTGTAAGTTACTTTTGGCACCTAGACTCTAGACCTTTTTTTATGCTGCAGTAAATGTGGCCTGGATTCCTGAGATGTTTTTAGGGCTTTCAGGGTGTTTGCCACTAGGAATGCCCCCCCTCCCTTTTTTTTTTTTTTTACTGATGTGCTCAGTTTTGCATCGCTACTAATGACCTCCCTTCTCAAGGGGAACTAATACGTCTGGGTGTCCTGGCCTAACTCTACATGACCCATGACTTGCTCATTCTCCTTATTTGGGCATTTCTTTTTCATGCCATAGCTTAATGATGATCGGCCAGTTGTGAATATTTCTTTGCTCCCTTTTAGCTCTGTGCAGAACTGAGCTGTAGAGAAATCCCTACAGCGAGGATTAGGTGGAATAACACTTATGTTGGAACATTTGGGCAGTAAATGCAGTCGTGTCAGTGTCTATGATTATCTTTCCCAAACGGTTATCTCAGCATAGCAGAGAAAAGCAGTACAATAGTGGGATGTGTAGTTTATATGTTTGTGTTATGAGAACCACATGAAATATATTTTGAGCTGCTTGTTTACTTCACGTCCTCAGAGGCATTCCAGAGCTTTTACCAGTACAAGGCTATGCCTGTGTGCGTAAGTGGATAAGAGGAAGTCTGCATTCCCTCCACAGGCATGCACTCATGTTGTGTAATCAGTCCCCTTTTAAAGAGGCACATCAGTTAAACTTTCTAAAAGGGCTCATTGAAATGCAGACTAGCTTTCAAAGATTCAATGAGAAATATTGTTTTTACTGATCTCATGTTTACGAGGGCAATAAACTTAGCAAAAAATGAGGTGTCAAATGTTTTGATGTTGAACCACATGCCTTTATGTCTGTTGTTGGGTCACATTCCTTAGAAAATGCACTGAAATGCTCCCGAAGTGAAGGCTTCACTGACCCCAGTGAAGGCCATGGGAGCTTCTCTTTAGAGGAGACCAATTTAACTCTTTTTTTTTTTCAGTGATATAGTTTTATAGGCTTAAAAAATCAAACAAAAGCCAGGAAGAATCTCAAAAGATTTATTTTTAAGTTGTTAACAGCCTCGTCACCTTCATTAACCTGCTGTTTCCTGTATTGCAGATGAAGAGCAGCAGCGGGAGCGCGAATGTCTGGAGAAGCAGATTCAGCACCTGCGAGTGTCCAGGGAGGAGTGCCAGCGGAAACGGGAGCTGATGGAGCAGGCTCTGGCCTCGGCGCAGACTCGCAACCGTCAGCTGGAAGAAGAACTTCAGAGGAAGAGGGCGTACGTGAAGAAAGTGGAGAGGCTGCAGAGTGCGCTGGCCCAGCTGCAGGCCGCCTGTGAGAAGCGGGAAGAGCTGGAGCTCCGGCTACGCACGAGGTTGGAGCAAGAGCTAAAAAGCCTCAGGGCACAACAGGTGAGGAAAACAAGCCCCCCCCCCCCCAATGGTTCAGTTAGCAGACTTTAACAATGTGAACATGTCCAAGCGGCTTATCCTATAGAAACACTTGGCTGGCTCACAGGGTGAAAGGGACCAGCATTAGTCTGCTAGAGGATTCCTGCGTAGTTAAAGTAGTAAAAGTGGATTGAGGGATAAACACATTTTCAGAGAGTCAGATTTAGAGCATTTTTTTTCCTTGGGTGTTAAACGCTCTATTCTGTCTACCGTTTCAGTCCCAGAACCAGAGCACTGATTCCACAGCTTCAGAGCCGAGCTCGTCCAGGTTGCAGCAGCATCTGAGGGAGAAGGAGGAGCGTATCCTTGCCCTGGAGGCAGATATCACCAAGTGGGAGCAAAAGTACCTGGAGGAGAGCACCATGAGGCAGTTTGCAATGGATGCAGCAGCCACAGCTGCAGCACAGAGGTACAAACAAATCTGTCAAAATGGAGTGAAGATTCAAAACGTAAAAATTGGGGGATTATTTAGAAAACCGTCTATTTTATTTTCAGAGATACAACTATCATCAATCACTCCCCGCGGCACTCTCCGGACAGTAGTTTTAATGAAGACCTGCCGTTGTCCCATCACAGACGTCAGGAGATGGAGAACAGGTGATCATCTTTTCATCCATACTTCATTGTTTCCTTCTGCCTGCGCTGTGATGTTTTTTCTAAACTCACGATGTTCTCCGTGCGTTCAGGATCCGCGCTCTTCACGCTCAGCTCCTGGAGAAGGACGCGGTGATCAAAGTCCTCCAGCAGCGCTCCAGGTTGGAGCAGAGCAAGCCTGAGAAACAGGGGCTTCGTTCAGCCAGATCCGTCCCCTCCATCAACATAGCGACCGGCGGCATGGAGAACAAAGGTGAGCTTCTTCCCTTACTATTCGTGCCGAGCTGAGGAATCTGGAATCTTTAATTACACACGCTATCCTGTGACAACTGCCAGACAGAATGCGCACACCCTGAAAAAGACAAAAACAAGTAGGACACAGCCCTGTTTTTAAACTGGAATGCATATCATCTCTCACTCCAGAATAGCCCCATCCAGAATAGTCATGGGAAGAGCTCTGCGCGGCAGATGTTCAGGAGCGCGTAAATGTGGATGTAGGCGGGTAATTAAGCAGTTTCTTCTCTTTGTCTGCAGGAAAGAGCCTCTCAGATGACCAGACAGGTTCAGCTGTGCTGCAGCCCAAGCTGCTTGCTGCTGCTAAGGTCCTGAGCCGAGACTGCAGCACGCAGAGCGACGAGGCCTCACAGGAGCCTGAGGCCACAGCAGAGCACGGCAAGCTCAAGATGTGTGAAGCAAGCTCAGAGGCTACACCTGGTGGGTTTTTCGAAGTGCTTAAGGCCCAGTCAGCTCCTCACAGCTCATTTTAAGAATGTGTCATTGAATTAAATAGAAAAATCACTCCGACAAGTAGCTTTACATTGTTTCCTCCAGTCAAATCAGCAAACATGAATATTACAGCTGAAACACTCGGATCAAAAAAGATCCACAGAGGCCTCTGGCCACGCTGCGTTTCTACCATAATATGGTTGAGAGAAAATAGTTCCTCCAGGAACCACGTGGTAACTGGGTCATGATTTCTAGAAAAAAAAGATGTTGCTACTTAGTTTTCACATCAGGTTTTTGGTGCTTTCAGCACCGCAGGGCAAGTGCAGACCTCTTCACAGAGGATATTTCCAAAAACGAGCAACTCCAAAACAATCTGGACGTCTAAATAACAAATATTTATCTAAACGAATGACACGTGCATCGGCAGTTTGCCTTCCAGTGTTGTTTTTTCTAATCTATAAATTCTGTCCTGCCTGTAGAAACCTCGGAGGAGCCAAAGCTTCCGCCGAAGATGCTAAGGAGCCTCAACAGCTTGGGCGCAGACGTGGTGGAAATCCTCATTTGAGCGCTCGCTGCGGCTCGTATGACTGACAGCAGCACTGACACAGACTCTTGGCTGAGACTTTAAAGGGCTTCCTCGACGTCTGGCTTAAATCAACATGTGTGTGCTGAGATTTCCTTCTGCTGTTTCTGCACAACTCATAAACGGGCAGTTGGGATTCGTTCACGGTACCTGGACAGTATTTCAGCGTGACAGGAACTGGGCTACTGACTGTGCATATATTGTGCATGTTTCTCTTTTTATTTTTTAATTATGTATTGTATTTATACATGTAAATGCTGCTCATAATTGATGTGATTTTTGTTTGTCCTAAATGTGCACCACTTTCTTTTTCTAATTATATACACATGACTCACTTCTTGGTTTTGTTTTCCAGTAGCATCCCTGTTACCATGCCCTCTGAAAGTAATGGGAATATTTACAAAATGACTCAGAATTTAACAGAGCTAAATTAACAGTTGCCCTCCTCTTTAAAATACATTCGGAGGCCTTGCTCGCAGCTCAGAGGGGGATTTGGAAACATTTGGAAACCTGCTCGGTTCTCTCTTTAAAAAGCCTGTGAGGATTGACGCCGTTTCTCTGGGGTCCGGTTTTCCAGATCCCCGGCTAATGTTTGGGGCCTCAGAAGGTGGCTACCCAGCGTTTCGCTCCCCTCCCATGCCACAGCGGAGCTAATCTTCTCACATTCCTCGCTGAGGGAATGCTCCCGTTAAAGAAAAAGGCTATCTAAAGTCTGACCCTTCGCCCTTGTTAAAATGGCAGGCATTCTCCACATGACTCCTTTTCTGGGGTGGTTATTTCTTCTGAGTCGTGGTAGCTGGATCTACCACGAACGTCGAAACAGTCAACTATAATTGGCCCACATTTGCTACTCCATCGCTGTTATATTCAGCTGTTTTTCAAGTATCTCACATTTCTGGGTAGACTATACTGTAAGCCTAATATGGACTCTTCTATTTATTTCTCCCTGCGTGATGTAGGATCACTGAACACTGATGAATGTACACTTCTGTTTTCAATGAATGTGTTTTCTATTTAACTGGAATGTGCCACACTCCATGGGGAAAGGACATTAAAACTCATCATCAGTGGATTTCTGAAGAAGCCAATAAGCTCATCCAGTTTTTAAATATTAGCGTGTGAAACCTCACGTTTACCCGATGTTCTCCTTCATCCTCCATCACAGTGCATTTGCTGGTCAGTGCAGTGTGTCAGAGTTACTGCCCTTTGCTTATTCTGCAACATGTTTACACAAATGGCTGTTTGAAGTGAGAGAAGTTAATATATTTTGTAATTATTATTTTTTTCATATCTACTTTAAATGGTCTTGTTTCCTGGTGCCAAAGATGGACTCTATCTTTAAGTTATAGTTGATGATGAATACAAAAGGTTGTGTTAAGTTGCCTCGCTTCAGCTGGTTGACCCAACGTGATGTTGCTGTGAACTTTTGTAAAGGAAACATTTGTATGTATGCCTTAACATTTCACAATAATAAAGTTTTAATATATTCCTGATAAAAGGCTCTCTGTTCTCTTCACCGAAGTAAAGCCGTAGATGTCACCCGCTGGTTTGTAAACATTTTAAATCTGAAATTTTGGTGCTTTTGCCAGTGTTTTTGGAACCACAAGTGACCATATTTGGACAATTAGAAGGATTTACTTCACCCGCTAACATCAGCTAGCTAGGTTTACTGAATCCAAATAGGGTGCACCAACGGTTCCTCATTAGTTCAAAGATAAAAAGTTTAAAAATCACCTCTTGCAGTTGTTATGAAGGCAGATATCATCTATAGAAACAACCATTTATATCAGGCTGTAAAGACGGTGACCTCGCCTTCTTCTTTTAGCTGCCCCCTTTAGGATCGCAACAGTGGATCATCTGCCTCCATCCCTAGCAACCCCCCTTTGTCACACCAACCGTCTGCCTGTCCTCCTTCACTACGTCCATGAATCTCCTCTATTTTCTTCATGCCTGGCATCTCCATCTTCAGCGTCCTTTGTCCAGTATATTCAATATCTCTCCTCTGCAGAAGTCCAAACCATCTTAGCCTCTCTAACTTCATATCCACACTTGAACTGCTCCTCTGACATACTCATTTCTAGTCACTCCCAGTGAAAATCTTAACATCTTCAGCTCAGACACTTCCAGAGTGGCCTCATTTCTTTTTGTCGCTGTGACCCTTTCCAAACATCTCAGTGACCTCAGAAATCTTCGAGTTTGAAAAATTCAGCCAAAATCTTCTATCCTCTGTCCACTTGAGGCTGATCCCCAAAGTGACAAAAATCTACTAGTTTTGTAGTTTTGGTCTCTTTAGATATACTGGATTTAGGGGATGACCAGGCTGTTGGGGTTAAACATTTGTACTTACTGTTTGACTCCAAGTTTTCTTTAAAATGTCTCTCCTCAGTCATCAGTCATCCTTCCAATAAATCTACTACACCAACTGAGCCAAGATTTTCTCTATTCTTCTGTGACTTCGATGACTGCTCAGCTGTGGTTGGTCTTCTTCAAGCAGAGACACGATGTACAAAAACTCTGCAAGTAACAAAATGTACCGTATTAGTTTCACAGCAATCTTTTTCTATCTTGCTGTTAAGATAAAGGCATCTTGCATGACAAATACCAGAAGCTGTACCTCAAATCCTAAGAAAATTAAGTTCTTGAGGATTTTAGATTTCATCTCACACAAAGTGATTCTCCAAACCTGCCCAGCAGGAACTAATCCACACGAATTCTCAGAAAATAAGAGAACCTGTAATGTTACTCAAGTTAAATGGAAATACAAATTTAACCTCAAATAATCAGATCAAATGCCAAGTAATTGATTGTATTTTGATGTGGATGTGCTTTCTTATATATTCTCAAGATGTGCAGGGACATGTAGGAATTCCTCGGTAAACTTTTAATTTTAATGTAAATATTTTTGTCTTCCTTGTTCCCCCTTGCTGAGGTTGGAATTTCATTCCTCAGATGCCAGACATTTTCCTCTCGCTGCCTTTACTTGTCATAGGCGAGTGCCACTTTTCTCAGGCGGGGAAAAGCTGCAGTAATAAATCGCCATGTGTTGAGTACCATTTTCAGCTTTGGCACCATGCAGTCTGTGATTTCCCATTATTTTGGTCCTATCTGTGCAAATGCAGATCACATTTCCTGACTCGTATGTCAGTAACTGTGAGTGAGGTGAGGCTCAGCTGAGGGGAAAGGTTAGGATTACGTGAGCACTAAGTTTGAACAGCATCATAGTGGGAAATTTAGCTGAAAAGTCATCCTCATCCAGTCTGCATGGAGAAAGGTTAAACCTTCATGTATGCATTCCACATACATGCGGACTGGAGCATAACTTACAAAGACTGTTGTCAGGTTATCGCCGTGATTTCACCACTGTGACTCCTGCCAACTGTGCGCGTGATTCAATCAGAGTGGATCAAGAACAGATGTCAATGTTCTGAATTTCGACTTTGTTTGTTTTTCATGGTATGAAAGTGCAGACTCGTGTGAAATGCACTCCACATAATTCACGCTTCATCTACAGTCAGAAAAATGTTAAAGTCAAGCGCCATTTGAAGCAATGCGAGATACAATCGAAGTGTGTGTGAGGAATGAAGGGGACAGTTGGTAACAAATCATTTGTCCTCCTTTCCTTTTGAGCACATTTTGTACTAAAGGCATGTGTGAAATATTTGGAAAAATAACTGTGGGGCTCTGTGTTTTGCCTTGATTTCCATGGAGATTCCAAAACTTCCTGCCTACAGCAGCCATGGAATGTGCCCCCGCCCCCTCAGCGTTTCCACATAAATCAGGGCACTGACTTCTAATTTTAGGGATGTTAGAGAGACGATGCAAATCTCTCAGAGGAGGCCACTGGAAGCAAATTTTTCGGCCTGAGTCCACTGCAACATTATTTGCTGAACTGCTCGACTTAATTCAATTAAGCTTTATTTATAAAAAGTCCGTTTACAATAACAGTCACCTCTATGTAGTACGGTAAAGACTCAACAACATTAGATCAAATGAGCACCACTTGGTGATGGTGGAGACGAAGAACTCCAGCAGAAGACGCATCCAGCAGGGAGGAGCTGACATCTTAGAGAAAAGGAGCTTACTCTGCTCTCCTACTTCAACCCAACGTCACAGCAAAGCTCTGTCGATTTCAGCGGAGCATTGTTTGGGTGACATGTCACTCTCTGTCACGTTCTCATGAGGATGATGTCTTTTTATCTTGCTAAAGTGTTTTGTCTTGGTTTTTTTTAAGACAAAAGTCCAAGTCATCATTATCAGCTTCTGCAGCGTTTTATCAGCACTGTTCATGTGCAGCATGTCTTTAAGCTCCATCCATCTATTTTCTTCTTCTTACCCAATGGGCTGGGGCCTAGAGTGAGAGGGGGGTACACCCTAGACAGGCCACCAGTCGATGGTAGGACCAACATAGAGAGACAGACAACCATTCACACTTACATTTGTGCCATTAATCATTTTATAATCTCCAATTAACCTAAGCCTATGTATATCCTTGGATAGTGGGAGGAAGCTGGAGTACCTGTAGAGAACCCATGCAGACACGGGAGAACGTGCAAACTCTCTGGCCAGATGGTGACTTTGAATCCAGTTCAAACTTCAACTCCACTTTGCCCATCGGGGACCCTCAACATGAACATCTGAACATGATCCTCTGCTCTATGTTGATGTGTATATATTAGCCTAACTATATCTCTGTAGCTAGCCACCAGCTACCACATCATTATATGTTAACATCTGGCTAATGTAAGTAACTTTCTGCTAAACCTTACAAATTCTTTTTTTTTCATGGATGCCTGGACATGAAACTTTACTGTAACATCTGGGAGAACAGCCAAACTGAGTTGAAAGAATCTGGAGCTTTGTGAGCTCTCTGTGGTGCCTCAGTGTTTGATTGAGTTCAGACATAATGACTTGTTTAATTAATTGAGTTGTGAGATAATGAAGCTGCCATGTTTAAAGGGGTTCTTGGGGAGAGTATACTTCATTAACCACGGAGAACCTCTCTTTGGTGCTTTAGCTGGTTGCTGTCTGGGTCTGCTAGTGGTTTCCAGTGAATCAACTGTGCTGCACAATCCAGAAACGCCGATTCATTGTAGGGAAGGAATTATTAGATGAGTCAAAACACACTGTGTCTGTAGCAACACGGAGAGACGTGCTGCAGAGGACAACCTTCATGCCAGAGAAAAACCAAAAAACCAAAATAAAAAATGAGTCAACGTTAAGATCAGACATTGTACAGCTGTGAAAAGTCACTTAACTGAAGTCTGAAATGGTTATGAGTAATTAACAATGCAGACAAATGAGTAAGAGTCAAACTGGTATGTCACAGAAAAACAGTGTTTCTTTCTTTTGCTTGTACTCATGTACTCATGTTAACATTTCCTTGATTTTTAATCACTGATCTTACTAACTTACTGCTTATTTCCTTGGACTCATTTAATCGTTCCAAATAAAACCAGTCACAAATAATATCCCAAGAATTTACGAGTGTTTCACAACTTAAAGAAACATACCAGCAGGTGTATGCAACTGAATAGGCACAGCTGGGGAATTCCATGGCATGCCTCAGCATGCAGCAGTGGTTGAATAACCCTTTATGATCCAGGTGGATATAAATGATGACTATGTGGAGAGAGCTAATCGCTGATGAAAGATCGTTTGTGAATTTTCACTCATGTTAATGTAGAAATTAAGAAGAACTTGACACTGTTTTAACACTTAAGTGGGAAAATACTGTAGTGACTTAAATAACTGTTATACTTTATCTTCAGATATACTCTTTTAAAATGTTCTCTTTTAGTTTATCGTACCAATACTCTTTTCCTTTATATAATTAATCATTGGTGTGTGAAGTTTATCGTTTTGATTTTTCTTTAGTTTTGGGTTCCAGTTTTATTATTACTCGTACCTCCCTGTGTTCCTCTGCTTTGTGTTTACTAGGAGTTTTCCTACTTCCATATTTAGCAGCATTTAGCATTTCCTGTTTTACTTTGAAAGAGTTTTTATTTTCCTGTGACTGCTTTTTCAATCTTTCTGTTGGTCTGGTTGTCTTGACTGTTTTTACACGTTGTTAATTACTATGTCCTGCATCTCTTTTAACCCTTTTGTATAATCCCGGTCACGCAACAGTATATAATCTTATGAAACTTAATATTAATACAATTTAATATTAATATCCTAAATTATAAAACATGAAAAAAACAGAAAAGGTGCCATAAATTTGATAGTCAGAATCAGAATCAGAAAGACTTTATTTATCCCCAAGGGGCAATTAGTTTTTAGCTTTGAAAAATAGTGCAAACTAACTGAAGTAGATGTGCGCTAATGCTGAAATACATTACAACATATTTACTTATAATAAAAGAGCAATTTTTGATTGTGCTAATGGAGGGCAGCATATTTCCAAAACAGGGCAAAAGAAAAAGCCATGGCATCAGCAAAGTCGCTGGGCAACAGAAATATCTATGCCAAATTCATCCAACAGTTGTTGAACCGACCTTTAAACAGACATTTCCACCTGTTAGCTAAAAATCAGCGAGTCCCAAAAACAGCACCATAAATCCCTTAAAAACTAAAGTACAGTTTCATATATCCTAATCCTGTTGCTGTTTCTACAGAACTTTTTCACATGTTTCCCACAAAAAATATGTATATATCTATTTGATCATACTGATGGTATGAGATGTTGTTTGTAATCCAGCAGCTGAATAGCCTAACGATATGACCCAGAGTTGTGCATAGTTTTATATCTTTCCAATGGTTTTTACTTTGTTGTATACATTTTTTCCAGATGGTGTTTGTGGTTATGATTAATTGTGTAGTTTCACTGTAATTTTAGTCTCAGTAAACAAAAATAAACTAAAGCAATAATTTTGACCAAAGCAGAAAATCACAGAAAATATTGTTCTCATTTTTTCCGTTAAGTTTAGTTCTTATTTTTATGTCAGTTGGCTAAAATATTTTTTACATGTACTTCTACATGAAGTTAATAACTTTGACATATACCAGGGGAGCTTGGAGGATGTTTTAAAAAATTGGCTATCATGTCGGGGCCCACATGAAACCAAAAGATATATGATCGGCAATATACATGGGGGGAAAGTAAACATCTGGACTTTTGGGGTGATACAGATGTTTTACATGAAAAGGGGCTAGAGAAGACTTTGAGCATAATTCTATATTTAAAAGCTGTTTTATTTAAAACATAACCCCACCTACTAATGCAAATTTTCACTGAAATATACTTTAGAACGTAAATTAAAAATACTCATTATGCAGATTCAGTAGAAAAAATATTAAGTAGAAAAATTAGCTAAGTAAGTTTTTTTTTCTGAGGGGGGGTTTAATATCCAACACTGTGATTTGCTCTGACGAGGAACCAAAAAAGTTGCTAACCAAAATGGCTATAAGATGAAAAACTTAGTGTGACTAAAAAGGGAAAAGGGGGGGAATGGAAACATGTAGAGAATGTAAAGATGTTTTGATGACCTGCTGCTGCTCTCTAGTGTTTATGTGAAGGTATTACAGTTGCTCCTCCTCTCAAACTGACACCTGGTGTGCTGGGACTGAACTTCATGCCAGAGCTTTTTCAGTAGTGGGGCAAGCATAAAGTGTAAGATAACAAAATGTCTTTAAGGGCTTGGATCTTAATGTTTTGAAGCTTTACTTTAAGTTTTGTTCCTGTCCTTGTGATTGGTGACAAAAGGATAGCAACATGAGTGAAAGGGAAGATTTAGAAGCTTTCTTTGTTTGTTTTGCATCTAAGCGAAAATGAAAACATAAAAAAAACCTAGGGATATGTTTTATTTGATTTGCAAAGGGAGACTGAGCTCCTGTTTATTAAAAAACAAAAATCAGGCAGTGGAGATCATATTAACAGTGTTTATTTCTCCCGTAAAACAGGAAATTTACATGTTAAAGACAGCTTAACACTTTAACAGGATTTAAGATATTTCATTACATTTCAAATTCAAATTCAAATTTTTTATTTGTCACGTACACAGTCATACACAGTACGATATGTAGTGAAATGCTTGGACAACTGCTCGTGACCTAAAGAAAACAAAAAAGGAAAGGCTATGAATAAGATAGGAAATAAATATGAAAAATTAAAAAGGGTAAATTTAACTAGGAAGGAATAAAATATAAATTAAGGTTAAAAATGAAATAACTGTACAACACAAATTAGAATGAAGGGTAAATTTAACTGGGAGAATAAGATAAAATATATAAATTAAAGTTGAAAATAAAATAACTGTGCAACAAAATACACAATACACAATATAGAACTATATAAGAATGTATGAAGAAATCTAAATCTAAATAAATATATACACAATAACAGCAGCTGTACAAGTATTAACCGGAAATGAAGAATATAGTGACCAGTGTTGTGCAAAAACAAAGTCCAGAAAGTCCAGTGTGTGTGTAAGAACCATATGTGTGGGTCATTTAACAAGTACTGACTATTGTACATTATGAGGGGTGCCTGAAATCCTTTACTTTAAAAATATTGGGGTGTTTTTTGTCATTTAATTCTTGAATTGTGTGTCTGGTCGCTTATTTCTTTGAATTAATTACTTTCTGTGCGGATATTTCATTGCTGTTGAAGCATAGGCAGCATCAAGTGGCCTTTAGAGGAACTGCAGTTTTTTGCACTTCCGCCTTGGCTTCCTTTTTTCGGAGGTTCCCACTTGGCTCCAAAGTGAGCTCGATTGCGTCCGTCGATCACGTGACTAGAGTGTCTTAGCGTCCCCCTAACAACCGCCTACCTCCTTCAGCCCGTTGTACCGCTTTATGGCGCTAAAAACATTTCTATTGGCTAGCGATCGAGCAGTCCCTTCTCTGGTTGGTTGAATGTAGAAAGTAGGTGCAGTCCTTTCTCAGCGGTCTTCCGGCTTGCATTTTGAGAGTGAAAAAAAGAAAAGACGAATGGAAAAATTGTAATCCACAAAACGAGCATTGCCCAGCAACTCATCGATACGGTAAAGTCTGCGCACACACAACAGCCTTTTTGTCCTTTTAGCTGTAGGAAGTTTGTGCCGCTGTACTCTGTATAAAGTTCAGGATTTGGCATGAAAAGCAGGTTAGCGGGGCTAGCGCTTCCAGTGTTAGCATGCTGCTAGGTGGGATAGCTGCCTAATGAGGCAGCTTTTCGGTTTTAGGGTTACAGAGGCTAAAACAGCCACCACGGTGGATAGTATCTGACTGAGCTGAAAACGGGTGTGATTCTAGTTGAAAGGCCTTTTCTGTGCATGCTTGTTAACGTCATATTTGGTGCGCATCGACTCAGTTTGCTGTCTGTCATACGATACCGACTACATAATATCAAACAAAGGTACTGAAGCCGTTCGATCCTTTTCAGACACTCAAATACAGCTTTTTCCTGTGATGTTAAACAGCTCTTAATTTCATGGACACGTTCTCTGCCCTCCGTCTGTCCGTTTTACGTTCCCGCGCTGCATGTGAAGGGTTAATCTACATGGCTTTTGTTGTTGTTGAGGTCCTCGGACTGGATCGTCAAGAGCAGAGGTTTTCAAATATTTTGTGACCAAAGGGTGAGCTAAAATTTCACGGCACACTTGTATTTATACCAGGGGAAAATAATCTATATTCAGGTCGGGAATTTAACCCCATCCCGGGATACTTAAGCTAACCCTGTGTGGTATTCGGGGCTTACAGTCTCACGTTGTCTGTACGTAGCTACAATAATTAACTTTAATAATTGGATGTTTTAGTATTTTCAGTAAGAGTGAAGAGAGTCTGTATCCATAACTATGCAAAGCACGTCCATAATGAACAGTTATGCCGTAAAAGATATTTGTGTCATAAATATATTTAATTTTTAAATCGTAGTAGGCATACAGCGGCTGTATGGAAAAAAGCCTATTAGAAACTGAACTGTACTGTGCAAAAAGTCTTGACACATTGGGAAATGGGTGCAGAAATTATTTGAAACATGGAAATACAGTACATAAGGCCAAAACGGAGTTTGTGCAGTTCTAACGAGCTTACATTCGTAACGTTTTGTATTCATATTTACATTAATTTTCAAAATATCCTCCATGACTGAGCCTCCATTGTGTTTTACAGATGGCGGTGGAAACTCATTTTTGAACCTCTTTCCTCACCTCTCGTTATATCCACAACAATTTCACCCCAAAAATCTCACTTTTGGATTAATAACTCCATTAGACCAGTTGTCACAGATTCTCAGTCAGTTTCTTGTGTAATTTGGCAAATCTGGCATTCCTCAGCCTTTTCTCCCTGTTTCCCATGATGCCTATGATGGTGTTTTTAACTTTGTCATATCCTGTGTGCATCTGCTTTGCATCCTGTTTTAGATCATAAATAGTTAAAATGAGCTCCCAGCAATTCCCCCGACATGGGCTGCCTGCTTCCAGTGGGGGAGCACCTCAGATCCCAGCACCTGGAAACCTGGTGCCTGTCAATCAACCGTCAAGCGCTTCAGGTAACATTTAATCACACAAAAATGGCAGAGAAGATTTAAGTGTGTAGTTGATGTCTAATCAAGTTGTTTTTCCTCAGGTGGAGGTGGTGGAGATGCAGACAGCAGTCGGGATGGTGACCACGGTCAGCATGATCATCCACCTGCCGGTGGCGGGGGAACCTCAACTTTCAGAGATGAAAAGCAAGAGACCATGGTGGTCAGACCATACCCACAAGTACAGACGCAGCTCGGCCAGCCTCCAGCTGCCACCCAAAACGTGGCCATTCAGCCCGGCACACCTGCGACCTTACCGACCCCCTCTGTCCAGCTCCCACAGGGCCAGCCTGCAGTGCTTACTGAAAGCCAGATGAAGGTGACCTTTAAGTCTCTGTTTGAGTTTCTATAAACTTAACCATCTCCAAAGTAAAAGGAACATAATTTGCTCTCTTATATTGGCAAAGTTTTCTGAGTGTAGACAGTGTTCAACGTAACATTTTCCCCCCCTGGTCTCAGTTTTTGCAATTCCTGAAAATAATAAGACGCCAATTTTCCTTATATTTTAAAAAGTATGTTATTGTAGACTAAGCTACCCAACAATAACTTAAAGTTAAAATTAGCTCTGAAGTACCAAAAGGTTCAGTAAAACTCTGATCTGTGGGGGGAAAATGTAATGCTGTAGACAGGAATCTCATCATAGGATATTTCTTTTTTTACTTGAGCTTGAACCTTTCACCTGGGCTGTCTGAATCTGATCATCTAGCTTGTATTATTTGTTAAAACAAACAGATGTTAATTTTTTTAAATTGATGTCTTTTTCAGGCGGTCTTGAAGTCACCAATGCCAAGTCGTCTTATTGCTCCAGCACCAGCTTCCAACCAGACTCATATGCCCATACCCCCCAAGGTGCCTGGTCACATAACAGTCACCATCGAGAGCAGCATCGCTACCACCCCATCTATCCCTGTGGCAACCATCAGTGGTCAGCAGGTGAGTCTTTTCTACATTTGCTTTTAATGTTTGTCTTTTTCCTGCTGATAACTAAAGACCTGTACTACTTTCTTGGTGTTTAAGGGTCACTCAAGCAACGTGCACCTGATGCCGAACTTTCAGATCATCAGGACCCCTGCTGCAGTTCCTCAACAGTCCTTCCCACCACACTTGCCTCGAGGTATATAGCGAGGAAGACTCCTGTGGGAGTACCTTTAGTGCAGCTTTGGGAAACGAGTACTTGTAAATGATCTGTCAAAGAGAAAGTAAAAGTTAGATGCAAACTGATTTGGACAGTCATCTCCTAAATGTTGTCGACAGTATGTCAGGCTTGCATTTTGATGGATTGCTGTATTTTCTGTCCTGCAGGGGCTGCTGCAGCAGCTGTTATGTCCAGCTCCAAAACTGTCTTGCGGCCAGCCACTGGAGCAAGTGCAGGCACTGCCCAGCCAACAGTGCCACACATCATTCACCAGATTCAGGTGCCTTGCAGAACTTTAAAGAAATAAGAATATTCATGTTAGTTATGTAGAAGCACAGAGTATAAGGCTGCTGCTGTTTTTTGTTTTTCCATACTGTCCACAGTCCCGATCTCCTGCAACAACCTCTACAGCTGTCCTCCCAACCGTGGTGGCTCCCATCTCAGTGACTAGAACTCAATCTCCAGTTATCAGCCAGACAGTCTCACACTCTCCGGAGGTGATACATGGGTAAGAAAAGATAAAGTCTGAGATCGTTCAGTATGTTCTTAGCCAAGTTTGTTTGCAGTTTAGTGCTACTTGTTTACTTTGCATTTTTGAAGAGGTCATATTTATCTATTTATTTATTTATTTTACTATTTCAGGCGTCCAGCAATGACCATTCACCCCCCTCCACCCGCTGTCAGCATCCAGAGGCCTCAGGGGACCCGTGACACAGCCACACGGATCACTTTGCCATCACACCCTGCAGTCGGAGCTCAGAAGTCCCAGCCTCCGCACACAATGACACAGGTTACTACTCTTGATGATGCACTGCAAAAATATGCAATATTTATTTTGCATAATAACTAAAATCTTGCCTTTTTTCCATACAGAAATCCATATTCAGTAATGTGACACCAGTAGCTGCAGCAACTGTGGCACCAATAATTGCCACGAACACTGTGCCATCAACAACTACAATAGGTATCAGCTTTTATCTTGATTAGCATGTCAAATCTTTGTAATGTTACTAAAGAAGAAGCTGAAATCTTGTTTCATTTCTGTTTAGGCGCTGTGACACACACCCAAATGACGAGTAGCACGATTGTCACCATGACAATGGCCTCACACTCTTCTCATGCTACAGCAGTGACCACCTCCACCATCCCTGTTGGTATGTTGACTCTTTGGCCTCGTTCATGCAACATTCATTTTTGTGCTGCTGCCTTTTTAAATGACATGGAACAGAACGAGCTGCGTGTTTACAACTTGGAAGTAATGAAATATTATTTCTAGTGCATGCACATCCCTACATATGCTATCTCACCTTTCATTATTAGCATGTAGCTTTTCTTAACAGTCTTCTGGGGTGTTGTTCACAGCTAAAGTGGTCCCTCAGCCTATCGCCCATTCTTCACCCCGTGTTCAGCCTGACTACCCAGGAGAGAGAGCCAACCTCATCCCCATCCCTGGCCACAGGTCTTCTCCCAACCCTGTCACCATGGAAGCCCGCAGCGACAATAGGTGAGCTCACTGTGCTGGGGAATTTAGTCTGATCATATGATGGGGTATTACACAGTTGTATCAAAAATCTGTGCGCTTTCCTCTTATTTCCTCTAAAGTTGTGGAATTAATCCAAGTTTAATTTCAGTTGAAATTTTTGGCCAATTAGAAAACAAGTTGTCACATTGTGTTTTCCATTTTACCTTTCAGCATATCCTCTTTGTTGTTCTCCCTCCATAAAACTTCCAATTCAAAAGTATTAAATATATTAAATATCTCTTTAAGTCTGGACCAGCATGTGGCAATGATCCAGATCACAAGAGTTTAAAGTATAAAACATCACAGACAATGAAGACAACCAATCCGATCTTGTTTTAATTCTTGTTTCTTTCTTGTTAAGACCTTCTGTACCAGTGCAGTTCCAGTATTTCCTGCCTGCCTACACTTCGTCATACCCTCTGACACAAACCTACACCCCTATTAGCAGCTCTGTGTCCACCATCCGCCCGTACCCCGGTAAGCACTTGCTATAGTCCCAGTGTCTGCTCATTATCGGAAGGACTTAAGTCTAGTTTAGTGTAATGTAGAGCCTGGGATTTGAAAAATCTTTTACCCTTTTGTGCTCTCTAAGTTACTCCTCAAGCTCCGACTTCAGCGTTGCCAGCTCAAGCTGGAGTGGGCGTGGCGACCACTGTGCAATTGAACCGCATGCAGCTGATGGCAGTGGACCGCATCGGTCTGCCGTCTGCACAGATCAGCACCCAGGGGATCCAGCAAGCACCGATCGCAGCGCAGGGCATTCAGCCTGCATCGATAGGCGTTCAGGGTTTGCACACGTCTGCGTCAATCACCACACAGGGAATGCAGCAGGCGCCGGTCACTCAACAGCAGCAGCAATCGCAGTCTGAAGCAAAGCCTGGTAGTTACTTAGATCATACCAAATAGCATGGTCTCTGAGTCTTTTACTGAAATTTGTTTGTAATTAATGTTTTTTTTTTTTTTTTTAAATTCAGGGGTTGTTTTGGCTGATGGCTTTGTAGCAAGCCCCATTAGCAGCACCTTCAGCACGACCCAGCCGGTAGCCACCATGGTGCAGGCGCACACCCAGGGGGGAGGAGTGGGAGGAGCTCCCACACTGGTCTCCTCCCCAAGACCGAGTATTCTCCGCAAGAAGCCCGCCAATGAAACGTGAGTATAACACATGAAGCAGGGTTTTGCAGTAAACCTTACATCTTGTTTTTCTAAAATAAATATGGAGAATGCTGAGACATTTTGCAGGGTAGAAATAAAACTGAGATGAATACACAGATGATTCCCTACTAGAGAGATGGCTAGTTTTGAAACCAAAACAGGAAAAGTCGTAAACTCACCAACTTATTCTAACCAGAGTAAACAAACTAAAGGTTTGAAACAGCACTGAACTGAATATTTTCAAGCTTATATATAAAATCTCTTTAACCAAACATGGTGAGAGTGAGGGAGAAACACAGAAGCATCGTTGTTGGAGATTTTCAGTACTCGCTCTAAACGGAGGATTACTTTCACACGCTGATCAACAGCTCTGAATCCACAGTGTCAAAATATCCATGTCAAACCATATCAAACTTCCAATTCCAGGAAAATAGTTTAATGTTTTCTTTTCTACACTTCCCCTTTCTCAGGTGTGTTCGTAAGAACCTGATACCCGCCCAGTCTGAAGCCAGTACTGGGAGAATTGACAGCGGCGTGAGAGGAGCGGGATCGCCTCGACCCGCTGGGTGAGCTTGTGTCTCATTTGTTACATGCGTGTTCACTTCCTGTTCTGTGTCAGTGATGTAACGGGTTTTGTTCATCCATCAGAGTGAAGCCCAAAGCTGAGGTGCACATGGCAGTGGCCCCTCCTGTCATAGCTACAGTAGAAGCATTGCCTTCTCAGGGTGGAGAGCAGCAGGCGGTGTCCTCGAACACCCAGCACCTCGCTCAAGCCATCCCCACCATGCTGGCTACACCTGGCCCCGTGCCTCCCTCACAGCCCTCCACTGTCCTGTCCTCCTTGCCGGCTGCCATGGCTGTGACTCCCCCTGTCCCGGCCTCGATGGCCAACACTGTGGCTTCTCCCACGCAGCCGGCTGCCAGCAGCACTCCAGCATGTGCCACGAGCTCTGTCTGCCCAGATGTGAAAATCAAGCAGGAAGTGGAGGCGATGGACACCTCTCAGCCAGGTGACAAACGTGTTTGTGCTCCAAATGTTAAAGGTCATCTTTATAGAAAATATAAATAAAAACTAACATGCAGGCTTCCCCTTAGATCCCAACACGAGTATGTCAGCGGCCCCAGCCCTCACCACACAGACGTCCACCCTGAGCACCCCAGCCACAGGCGATCTGATCCCTGGAGCCTCCCCGAGAAAGAAGCCCCGCAAGCAGCAGCATGTCATTTCCACAGAGGAGAGCGAGATGGTCGAGACTAACAGCACGGATGAGGAGAAGACCCCAGGCAGGCCCATCACCGGCAGGGCCGAGAGACGGGAATCTCCACCAAGGGAGTATGTCGGTATGTAAACTGATCATGGCGGTGCGGATGATGATGGTGATGTTTCCTGTCTGCACTATTAGTTTTGTAACACCTGTTTCTATGTTGAAGATGAAGAAGGAGTGCGCTACGTGCCGGTGAAGCCTCGCCCACCTATTACACTTTTGCGGCACTATCGTAACCCCTGGAAAGCTGCTTATCACCATTTCCAGAGGTACAGCGATATCCGGGTCAAAGGTGAGTGTCTTACTGGCTGCAAACAAAAATATTTAATATTTCATACCAGCAGCAGCTTTTTCAGTAACTGCAAAGGGGGGTTGCTTTTTAATTTCACTGTAGATTCCTATATGTGTGGTAAATATTGATGGATATTTTTGTAAACTTTTGTGCAGCTGTATGATTAATTAATTATCCATTAATGCATCAAACATGCAGATCCTGAACTCAAAAACAGAGTTGAAAACATGGCTATTAAAGGTATTTACTTTAATTACTATTATAATTCAAATGAGAACCAAAAAAAGAAAAACAGAGGTAAGGGTGATGGGTGACACAGTCACCCGGTGGAGAGTTAGGCCATGATCAGGGACTGTTTTTGACCCTAAAGGCCACCCAGAGATGAACAATACATTATAATTGTACTTAATAAAATCACTGATGATAGACTAAATAAATAGATTTTAGGTAGATGCTTGTGCATTTTAACAACTTTAACAATAATACAGACAACAATGTAGTTAAACAACTTACAGTTGGTTTTATTGGAAATTAACTTTAAGCTATTAGGCCCCAGGGGTTTTCTGAGCTTTCTGCTCGAAAATGAAATGACCAAAATAAATGGAGTATTTCTCTGCAATTACAAACTCTGTGCAAACAGTCTTGGTATCAAAATAAAGCTAACACTTGTGAGATGTCATCAGACGTGTAAATATTACTGCAGATGTTACTATGGCAAAGTTGCTGTGACTCAAACATAGAAAAATTTGATTTTTTTATATCCCTCGTCTAAGTATTTTATAGCATATAACACCTTTGAAAATATGCTTCAGTTCACATTTAACTCCAGAAAATCGTAAATCAAAATATGGATATTACCTGTCCACAGGTTCATGGTGACGTAACTGCTCTTTTAACTGTTTGGTGTCTTTGCTTTGTTTGGTGTTTCTAGAAATGGTTTATATGAGATTTTAGCTGAGATTCAGAGGTTTCTGTGGAAACCACTCATGTCGGCACTTATATTTCTGACCTCGTGTTGTAACTGAGTAAACGTGATCTCCTCCCTTTTTCCCCCATATTTGGGGGTGCTGGGTGCTCAACTACTGGTAGTTAAAAAACACAAACAAACATCTGTCTCCTATTTTTTGTGTCACATAGGAAAGAAGCATCAATATCTAATGAAAAGACTTATTAGTTTGGCCTTGCTGTGTATCATTGTGGTGTTTGGTGCAGTTTTCTTGTTTTGTGGGGTTGTTGTTGTGTTTTTTTTTCAAGTGGAGATGAATATCTCTAACAAGTTGATTTGTTCACATTTGCAAATCTTAATTTTTAAGAGAAATGTATATATTTTTTGAGTTTGTGCAACATGCATATAGTTTCATTTTTCAGTATTTGTCTGTGGGGCATTTTTCTATGTTTTAACAAATGTTTTTTACATGGCCTTACAGAGGTGATGCTAAGGGAAACGTGCATTTTTTTTTCTTTTTTCTTTTTTGGTAATGTGCTGGAAAAGCTTGAAAATTGACCTTGAAAGTGCTTAAAAAGTGCTTGAATTTGACCCTGAAAAATGCGTGCAAACCCTGAAAAGCTCATTGATGTGAAAACACTGTTATAAATAAAGATAAATCATTACACGTAAAAGACACTGATTTAAATTGCAGGTAAGTCATAACCATTTGTTTATCTTGACACAAGTTGAACTAAACATCGAGTGAGTTTAGAGTTTGAGGGGTTGAGCAAAAATGCACTGTTATGCTTCTGAATCATGCAAGACAAAATCAATTCAGTTCAATTCAGTTTTATTTATACTGCGCCAAATCACAACAACAGTCACCTCAAGGCGCTTTATATTGTAAGGCAGATCCTACAATAATACCAAATATGCAATAAGAGTAAACAAATTCCTTTTGTTTGTATTATAATCTTGATTTTATCATTTAAAAAAAAAAAAAGAAAAAAAAAAGCCAAACTCAAATAAAATGTTATAACCGTAATTGAGGTTAAAATTAAAAAACAGAGAGGAGCGATCAGTGAAGTGTTTGAAAGGCTTGTGTTGAATCTTCTTTGTCATTTTCCTCAGTTTAATTCTGCTTTTTGTTAATGTTTCAGAAGAGAAGAAGGGCTCCTTGCAGGATATGGCCAATCAGAGAGGAGTGGCATGCAGAGCACAAGGCTGGAAGATTCACCTGTGTGCGGCACAGCTCAGGCAGCTGGTGGGTGCTGACCTCCTGACCTTTATTATATTGGCCCAGTTAATATAGTTTTGTCTTTAAATTGGGGGAAAATAGTGCTTAAAGTGAGCTTCTGTTTTTAAAAAGAAATGTAATCAATTAAAAAATTGTTACAATATTTCAGTGTGACTTTGCATTTCAGTTCAGAGACTTTTTAACAAGCAGATTTTTTTTTTTTTTATCGCTTGTTCTGCAGTCGAGTTTGGAGCATGATGTGTACAGCCGCCTCTCCACCCTTCAGGAGGGTCTGATTCCAAAGAAGAGGGCCGGCGCAGATGATGACCTTCACCGAATTAATGAACTAATACAGGTGAGGTTGTTGCTGCACATTAAAAATAAAGGTTTCACTGCTCAGGTTATGCAAATTTTAAAAAGATCTGTATTTCCTAAGTTATACATGTGGGGTGGGCCGGAGTTAAGAACTTCAAGACTTCTTTTAAGATATTTAGTAAATAGATAATTAAAACCTCAGCGGAGAAAAAAAGACTAAACAGGAATGAAAACATGAAGAACAGTGCGAATAAAAACAGCATACCTGTGATGTATTTAATGCCAGACTCTCACTGTCATTAGCAAAGTTAATGACAAAGCAAAGTTCAGTGCTTCACCCTCCAAAATACACTCATTTGGTTATAAACCATGTGGATACAAATTTTATTGCTTATTGGGTGAGTCCGCCTGCCCTGGTCCAGTGATGATGCTGAGTTGGTTATAGAAGAATATTGTGTCTCTCTGAATCCAGTTCACTTTTTAGAGGCGATTTGGTTTTGTCAACTTGTCTGAATTTCTCCTTAAAGTTTCGAACAGCACAGCTTATGAACCCACAATGTAAAGCATCTGAAAAGTGAAGTTCTGCCGTTTTTATGCTAAAAACAAACCAATGTTCTCTCTGCTTTTCTCTCTGTGTCATCAGCAGCAAAAACATGTTTAAAACTAAAGTAAAATTGATTTCAAAGTCCAAAAATTTTAAACCCTGGACATCTTCTAAAATCACACAGTGGGGCAAACTGGAGTTTTTGGCAGGCCATTTCTGGCCCCCGCGCCTTATGTTTGACACCTTCATTATAAACACAGACTTGGCTCTCTATGATCCTAGTGACAGCAGATAGCCGTCATATGGTTATGTGTAACACAGCTGTTCAATGGCCAGCCAATCAAATTAAGCTTCGCTTTAAGGGGGAGGAGACAGAGGATGAACTGAGGGGCGGGACCAGGCCCAGTGTAAGATAAATAAGGATTATTTTTAGCTGTAATCATGCAAAGCTGCTCTGGAGTCCAAGAATAGAAGTATTGGCTGGAAATGAGTATAACAGATCCTCTTTAACACAGATTGGGCTTCTGAGTTTTGTAAACTGCTGCTTTTTTTCTTCTTCTGTAGTTTGTTCATGTAGTTCCTTTTTGTTCTTGTTAGGCAGGCTGGAAAAAGCCCCACAGCTTCTCTCTTTCAGGTACATGTAATGTTAGTAATGAGTTTAGCAAACTCAATCAGTACATTTCTCCTCAGGGTAACATGCAGCGCTGTAAACTGGTGATGGACCAGGTGACCGAGGCCAGAGACACCATGATGAAAGTGCTCGACCACAAGGAGAAGGTCCTGAAGCTGCTCAACAAGAACGGCACAGTCAAGAAATCCTCCAAACTGAAGCGCAAAGAACGGGCGTAAGAGCGACCTCCCCATCTGCCAAGAAACCGCTGCCGTTCCCACCGTCTCTCTCCGTGTAGGGGTGAAGGAGCTGCTCAGAGTTTTGGTGCTATGATTTGCTGCATACAATCACACGCACCCTCCATATCTGTGGGCACAGAGAAGAGCAACAGGACGGCTTCGAGGAACAGGAACTGGTTCTCGTTCAAAACACAGGAACATTGTAGGTTGTTAGAGTGGCCACTTGATGGCCACCGTGTTTTGTTTTGCCCCCTTCCCCTTTCTTTTAATGTATGAACCCCCCCCAGAAAGATCCTTGTTACTAACTTAGTTTCTGCCTCTTGTAAGACTTTTGGCACATTGTGTATCTGTGATATTCGGCTCTAAAAAGAGGTGCAAGGTGAGTTATCCAACGGAGCCGGTCAGAATCATTCAAAAGGACTCCTTTAGCAAACTGTAAACGGACTAATCTCAGTCGTGCTCTTTTCATCAGTCTGTGCCTTTATTTTGTCAGTGTACATGAGATGGACCGGGCCGAGCTGCTCCACCCGCTCTCCAGATGCTGTTAAAATGTCATTTAAAGAAAAGTTTCAGGTTACTTCTACTGCTTCCTTTTTAAAAAAAAATCCAGCAGCTTAATTTGTTTAAAGAGAAAACAAAAAAAGATCTTTTATCCGCCATAATTTAGGCGTAATCTAAAAATCCGGATATGAGAAAATATTTCAAACTGCCATCAAATCTTCACTTAATCTGGAATAAAGAGAGCGGCTGTGCTCGTTTGAACAGCGGACTGAATTCATGTAAATCACTGTAAATGTGCTTCTGTTTTTCCATCGACCTCGTTCTTTTCCAGTTTTGTACTCGATGAAACGTTTTGTGTGCTGTGTGACGTGCCGCTTTGTGCTGCAGAGTGTACGAGCTGAAGTGAGCCTGAAACATCCAGACCTTGTACATTGTTTTTGTCTGTGTAATTATAGTAAAGATACTGAAAACAATACAAGTTCTGCTCTTATTTTTGAGTTTTCATCCTGCTAATTGTGTCCGTATATAAAAACATTTCACAGCTTTATATAAATATGAGTGGATTAGGAAATTATTCTGACTCAGATGGAGTCGCAGGTTGAGGATGAGCCTGGTAGCAAAATGTTCTACCTGGTTTTAAGCAGGTAGAACATTTTGATCTCTTTACACAGTGAGACTTGCAGTGGGTGTAAAACAGATGTAGTTTCAGTTTGTAACTGAAACTCACCCTCCCTGCCTGTACTCCAGTGTTTGAACGTTGCGCTTCAAACTGTACTACAAACCAGGAACTGATACTTGTTGTACTAATTCATATGCAATTAATTAATTAGCATATGTTCAGCATTCAGTGCAGCATTATAGAAATATGTATGACTATGTTCTTGCATTTTTGCAAATCTCTAAAATTAGAAACATCCTGCATCAGAATATTATTGAAAAACTAGTTGATCCATTTATTATTTGTAGGCTGGATGCTGTAATTCAATATTATCAGGTTGTCCTAAAAGACTTCCTGATAAACCTTCAGATTATCAGTTTGGATTTGGGAGACAGACACCCTCTTTACTTTTAAGATTAGGCATAAATATATATATATATATTTTATAAAGCTTATAGTTAGGGCTGGATCAGGTGGTAATTAGTTATTATTAACCTCCTTCCTCACCTCACCCCCAGCCTATTACAGCCGATGGCCGCCCCTCCCTGAGCCTGCTTCTGCCAGAGGTTTCTTCCTGTTAACAGGGGGTTTTTCTTCCCACCGTCACCAAGTACTACATGAAAAATCTGATTCAGTCCCACGTGTCGCTTAATTTGGCCACATGTTGATGCAGCTGAATTTCTTCCTTTATTTTGGTTTTTGCTTCTGGAATAATCTGACCTGTCTGTTTTTATTCGCCTTCTTTTATCTTCAGGCTGAGCCCAGTCATTCCCTTTTACTGCATGCTGTTTTACAACATAATTGCCTGTGATACATCACAACGTGTTGGCACGTATTTGACCCATGACAACAGCGTGTTTATCAATCAGGAAAAGTTATTGTCACTGGCATTTATATAATCATCATTCCACTTTTGACTCAGACTCTAACTTGTTTTTTGAACCATTTAAGTTCAGAAAGACCAAAAAAATGAAAATATGATGACTATTTGTGTGCTACTGTGTACCTTATCAACCACCATGAAACCTGACTTTTACTATGTGAAAATAACACTTTATAAATAGCAGCAGTAGGTGTTTAAAAACAAATAAATTTAGGGGGGGGTTTGCGCTCGTATTAAGTAAATGTTTGGGATGTGGCATTATAATAGTTACTCTCTTGGTTCTGCGTTTGCAGGAGCAAAGTCAAAGTACCATAAAGTGGGGCTTTGCCAGGAAAACTTCCTGGTTTAGAGCCACTCAAGGAACTAGTCCCTCATCAGTAGCAGGGGCTTCCACGCAACACATACCTGTTCTCAGGTAAGCGCTGATTTCTCTAAAAATGTAGCTAGAAAAGATGGATTTTTTAAATATTTATATGTTTTTTGTGTATTTTTTTTGGTCTTTAGTAGCAAGGTTATAAAATTCAGTGTATACTTTTGAACAAATGTGTCTTCAAAGTGAAACCCATGCTTTATTTTAGTTGCCTTTAAAGTTTGTGTAAATGTAGCAGAAGACTGCTTTTTAACATATCTAAAATATGTGGCTGTTGTATAAATCTCCAGCAGTGATATGAAACCAACTCTCAGTTAGGGTTTATCCTGACTGAGAGTTGGTTTTTAGGGGTTAACTGCCACAGATAAGAATGATTAGTCCAAGTCCAGTAAAGGCTGTTGAGCCTTTTAGCTTGTTTTAAGGATACTGATGTATTTTCCTGTTACTTCTGATTATTAAATCAACAATAATGCTTGTCATGTTTGGAAAACTGGTTACAAATAATATTTTGGGGTGGAATAGGAGGGTGGCTGAAACACCCTTGAGCAAGTGCAAAACCGTGGAAACTGATTTTTATAGCATGGCTATGGAAATCTGTATTGATTGTGTTTTAAGTTCGATTGCTGTAACTTTTCCTTCATAAGAAGTAGAAAAGAAAATGTTTTCGTTGCAGATTTAATTCACATTTCAGCGATGCTGCACCTGAGCAAGGTAGGAATGAGTTCTCTGTTTCTATAATTAAGATTCATGATCCTAAATCATTACAAGGCCTTTTTATTCATTATAACTCCCAATTCACCCAAACAGGGAGATTTTGTATGGGTGGACACGGGCACCGGGGTGCCGATTGGGGCGGAGGTTAAGGTCACAGACACTGGGCAGATTCAGCTGCTCGATGACGAAGGAAAGGTACAAAAACCCGACCGATACTCTGCGCTCCTGCCAGATTCTTTACAATAATGTGAAATCTGCCTTTAAAAGAGCTGTATTTGCCTTCTGTGTAATTTGAGATCTTTAATAACAAACACACAGGAACACAAGCTCAAGAAGTTAAATGAGAAAAGCATCCGGCCCATGCATCCGACCTCTGTGAACGGTGTAGATGATATGATCAGGCTGGGTGACCTGAACGAGGCCGGACTGCTCAGGAACCTCCTGGTACGACACAAGGAAGGAATCATCTATGTAAGTTTATGTTCCCTGGATTCACTGCAGAGCCGCCTAGTTTTATGACATCCATAACCATCCATGGAAATGCTTACTTGATGCGAACAGCTTTCAGGCTCAGACTTTGCCCTGCAGTTTATCACTGTGTTGTTTGTCTCCATAGAGACCAATGAGCCTCTGTTTAAAGAGAGTAACCCAGTGTTTATGAGTCCCAACGCCAAAACTCAACGGAGCGTGTGTTTAATTATGAATTGGACCTTTTTTGTGGTGTAAAAACACTGCTGTGAAAGGCTGGGGGCAAATTATACTGAGTGTAATATCCTCTATCTTATACTTCTCAGTTATTTTATCGAGCAATCATTCAGCATTTATCTCTGCTTTTTTTTTTACTGTGACTAATCTGTGAGAGTTATGTATCACATGCTGAGTTTCCACCATGATAACGACGTGTTTACTCGCTGCTCTCTGTTTTAAAGACATACACGGGCTCCATTCTGGTCGCAGTGAACCCTTACCAGCTGCTGCCCATCTACACTATTGAGCATGTGCACATGTACACAGACCGGCGGCTGGGTGAAATGCCCCCTCATGTCTTCTCCATCGCAGACAGCTGCTTTTTCAACATGCGCCGCAACCGAAAGAACCAGTGCTGTGTCATCAGGTTGGGTTTTTATGTCAGTTTTACCACTCATATAGTCACAGATGCAGTTCAGACTCTTGGTTTTTCAATTTTAAGCTGCATCTATATGAATTATAATGAATAAATGTAGAGACTAGGAAAAAATGATACAGCAGCAGCAAAGGAAAAAAGCATGAGAAGGTAAAGTGGATGGCTTTAAATCAGAGTATTCACTTTAATATGTTTATTCTTTATCAAAGCATTTGATTGGAATTTTATTATTAGATTGTGATCATACATAGATACATACACTTCACATAAAAAGATTGTTTAAACATATAAAACTGGTTTATACTACGTGTACATCTAGATTTAAATTATATTACGTTTTGATGGATGTTATTTAAGACTATTTGGCTTAAGTGAAATCATCCCAAATACACTGTAGAAATTTCTTAATAGGAACAAGGAATATAAAATTATAGGGAAACAGGGAAAAAACAGAGACTACACTTTTAAATGTCTCAGTAAGCCTGCAGTCTGAGAGCACCGTTCTCTGTTGGGGTGATATGGTACTCTGGGGTCTATAAGATATGATGGGGTGTTTATATGTCAGGAGAATGGTTTAAATTGAATTCTTTAGTTTTTCCATCAATGCCCTCTGATATTCTTCCATCTCAAACAGCTCTGTTTGAGATGGTATAAAATCCTTTAAAAATCATGTTAGTGCTGAAATTTTAAGTACTTCAAATATTATATACATTTATTACATCTTATTGCACATCATTCTTTTTTCTTTTTTTTTTTACTATCAAGTCTGTTTTAAAAGATAACAAATGATTGCTGGACTGAGTAAAATGATTAATTGGAGCTTTTGTTTATGGGAAAAAGAGAGAGCTACCTTTACAGGAGCGCCTAAGTGCCCAATAAGTAATAAATGTGAAGTATTAACAAGGTAACACCATTATCACCACTAAGGTTAAAGGTAAGGTAAAAATATTCACTAATATTTGGACATAACCTACAATTTGCGTTCTTTCAGGCAGTTACCTTGTTACAGTTAATAGAAACTACAACCTAGAACCAGTTAAAAATTTGTCCTCAGTCTCTCCAGACTTTACATTTGTCACCTAATTGAATATTAATTAGTGAACATACTGGGTGCCTTTTGTTACCTTTATACTCAGCCGACTGTTCATGATCCTTGTCTAATTCATCTAACAAGAAAATATTTCCCGATGCTGGAAGCTTTAGGAATTCAAAAAAATGAAGCACTATATGTAAAGAAAAAAGACACTGGTGCGTTAATACATCATATACATAAGACTAAAACAGCAAAAAAGGGCCCAGTTTCTATTATTATAATGGAAATAACCAAAACTAGCATTCGGTTTTGGAGTTTCTCTAAAGTTTCAGTTCAGAAATCTTTGTTATTCAGTCTGGGTGACTAAATGAAAAAGATCCTTTAAGTATGCTCTAACAGGAAAGACCAGGACTCATTAAGTGTCCTGGTCTTTCTGGAGATAAAATGCGCTTCCTTATTAGAATGCCTTGTTATTTTATTCCTGAGTTTGCTGCTTGAGTAATAGAGAAGATCTGAACTGATCCAAGCAGAACTGCTTTATCAATGTATTGAAGTTTAATTTTGAGCCAAATCCTTTTGAGATCTTTATGAAAATATTCAGGAAATCCATCACATCTACACCCCCCTCGTGTCTTTTATCAGCGGAGAGTCGGGAGCTGGGAAAACCGAGAGCACCAAGCTGATGCTGCAGTTTCTGGCTGCAGTGAGCGGTCAGCGCTCCTGGATTGAGCAGCAGGTCCTAGAAGCAAATCCCATTTTAGAGGGTACGCTGTCTTATCCAGCACCTTTTTGTCATTTGACTTGCCTTTTATTAACTGTAGCTTATCCTCTCAGCCTTCGGTAACGCCAAAACCATTCGAAATGACAACTCCAGTCGATTTGGGAAGTACATCGACATCAACTTCACCAAGGGCGGGGCTATTGAAGGTGCCCGCATTGAGCAGTACCTGCTGGAGAAGTCCAGGGTGTGTCGTCAGGTGGGAATTTCAGTCTGCTGAACTTTTCGGAAACAGCATTGTGTTAAAGCCAAACTTTCCTGTAGTAAAGAACACATGCATCAATGTGCAGGCACCAGACGAAAGAAACTACCACATCTTTTACTACATGCTGATGGGCATGTCGGCAGAAAAGAAGAAGATTCTTTCCCTTGGAAACGCCGCTGAGTACAAGTATCTGACCATGGTACTGTGATGTTTAGATTAAAGATTGGATTTATTGATGTTTTCTGAAAATACATGGAGCAGGTGGGAAAAATCAACCAAATTAATTTTTAATTTTACCAAATTAAAAATCTTTATAGTCATGGTTTCTGTAACCATAATATCAGTATATCAGTTTCATGGGATTTGTTATAGTTTCAATAGCATAACTGAACAGAAACAATTACTGGTGCCTGGATGTTTGATCTGATAACTCACTGCTTATTCAGTTTTAACTCATGTGACCACACCAGGGTAACTGCACCAGCTGTGAGGGCCGTGACGACGTGAAGGAGTACGCTCACTTCCAGTCAGCTCTGAAGATTCTCACATTCACAGAAAATGACTTGTGGGAAATTTCCAAACTGCTCGCAGCCATTCTTCACCTGGGCAATGTGGACTTTGAGGGTAAAGCAGTGATTAAAATGAAGATTATTTTGAAACAGGTGCAATCATTCAAGTAACTGACATTGATTTCCTGTGGAATTCCAGCCACCATCGTAGATAATCTGGAAGCCTGCAACGTCCACACGTCGACCAATTTCACAATGGCGAGCGAGCTCTTGGAGGCATGTGCCGTTTTCTCTGAAGATACAGCTAGAGTTAAGAGATCATCTTGTCTGATTGTGCTACCTTGTTGCCTCAGGTGGATCCCAAAGCACTGGGGAAAGGTCTGACTCAGCGCTCCTTCCAGACTGCCAGGGAACACGTGACCAAATGTCTGACCTCTGCTCAAGCCATGGACGGCAGGGACGCATTTGTCAAAGTAAAATGAATGTGTGACGCTGCAGCTCATTTTAGCAGTCAGGAAGATAGGCCTAGATGGTTTAAGTAGGTAATCAGATACTACTTTCCTGTGTAGATTGTAATTTTATCTATCCACCAGTCCATTTTCTTCTGCTTATCTGGGCCAGGTCGCGGGGGCACCTTAAGCTGAGATTCCCAGACCTCGCTCTCCCTATCCACTGAGAGACATAATCTCTCCAGCATGTCCGGGATCTGACCTGGGGCCTCCTCCCGATGGGACATGCCTGAAACACCTCACCTAGGAGGTGCCTACGAGGCATCCTTGTGAGATGCCTGAACCACCTCAATCGGCTCATTTTGATGTGGAGGCGCAGCCACTTTTTAATCTGTGATCTCATTCTTTCAGTCACTAACCAAAGCTTGTGACCATAGGTGAGGGTAGGGACGTAGATCGACCGGTAAATCGAGAGCTTCACTTTTACACTCAGCTCTTTCTTCACCAAGACAGACCAGTACAGTGGCAGCATCACTGCAGCTGCAGCACCAATCAGTCCAGCGATTTCCCACTCCTCTTTCCCATCACTCGTGAACAAGAGCTTAAGATACTTAAACTCCTCCAATTGGGACAGTAACTCGTCCCTGACCCAGAGTTGGTACTCTACCCTTTTCCAAGGTGAGGACCATGGCCTCAGACTCGGAGATTCTCATTCCCGAATAAGCCCAGACGATGGGCTAAAGGTGCAGGGAACAAACCCTCTTGTCCACCAGGAAAACTCTAAAGCACAGGCAGCAAGCCGAGGGGATACTAAAATACCCACCCCAGCCCGCCACCTCTCACCACAGAAATTCCATTCTGAGACAGAGTCCAGCCCCTGTCCAGGAGACTGACCATATCTAGTTGGTACCTCTCAACTTCACGCACTAGCTCAGGCTCCTTTCCCACCAGAGAGGTGACGTTCCACATCCCAGTCACTAGTCTCTGTAGCCAAAGATTGATCGGCCAGGGTCTCTGCCCTTGGCCACCACCCAGCACACATTGCAACAATTTGCCATTGGGATCCCTGGGACACACAAACCCCTCCACCTCAATTAGATTTTGGAGTTTCTCTAAAGTGTAATTTTATGCAAACCACAACTATTTTAAGCTACAAAATGCAGAATTTGTCAGTTAAAAGAAGAGTAAATTCAGACAGGTACACTTATTACAGATTAGCCATCAGCATACTGATAGGTTAATTTAGTCATCATCAGTAGCAACTGGTCACAGATCAGTTTCCACGTTAAAAAAAAGCTTTATTGCTGGTGTCCGTGTATTTGTTCCAGGGTATATACGGAAGACTTTTCATTTGGATTGTGGAGAAAATCAACAGTGCCATTTACAAGCCGCCTGATGAGGAGAACGAGGCCAAACAATCCATCGGCCTTCTGGACATCTTTGGGTTTGAGAACTTTAGTAAAAACAGGTTGGTGTCCTCCGTTCTCAGGCCAGGCCTGCGTGGGTACTCTTACTAAGCTCTTACTAAGCCTCTGTCTTTGTTTCTCCTTTTTCTGCAGCTTTGAGCAGCTGTGCATCAACTTTGCCAATGAGCAGCTGCAGCAGTTCTTCGTCAAGCACGTCTTCAAGCTTGAGCAGGAAGAGTACGCCCGTGAAAACATTGTTTGGAAGCACATTGACTACCAAGATAACCAGCGAACCCTGGACGTACTGGCCAGCAAATCCATGAACTTGCTGTCGCTTATTGACGAGGAAAGCAATTTCCCCAAGGTCTTTGTCCTCGTCGTACTTTAAATTCTCTAACGGACCAAAGCAAGGAAGGGTTTTAAAAGTGTAATTTAATTTTCAGGCCACAGATGCCACCCTGCTCCAAAAGATGAACCAGTATCACGAGAAAGGTGGCATCTATCTTCCCCCAAAGAACAACTACGAAACACAGTTTGGAATCGAGCATTTTGCTGGAAAGGTCTTCTATGACTCACAAGGTACACTTAAGTCATTTAAAGCCAACCTGTTGGTCTTTTGGTAATTTTCCTCTGATGTTCTCAATGTTTTGTTTTTGTTTAAGGTTTTCTTGAAAAAAACCGTGACACCCTGAGCTCAGACCTCATTAAGATGTTGGAAAAGTCCACCAACAAACTCCTGAAACAGGTGTTTCGTAATGACCTCAAATCCACCTCCGGTAGCATCAAGATTGCCAACGCCAAAATGACCATAACATCAGCCAAGGGAAACACCGGGGTTAGTGCAGCCTTTTATCACTTGACCATTCACATCACTATCACTGTATAGAATTTTTTACACATATTTGCACTTTATTTGTATTAGCAACAAGTACCAGATGGCAAGAAGCGTGTGCCAACACTGAGCGGTCAGTTCCGCCAGTCCCTGGATTCCCTGATGAAAACGTTGACTGCATGCCAGCCGTATTTCATCCGCTGCATCAAACCCAATGACTTCAAGAAGCCCATGGTGAGGAGACAGTCTTGGTCCTCTCAAACAGAATAAAACATGCTTGAAAACTAAAAAAAAAGAAGAAGAAATTGCTTCAAATCTCATTTAGTACCTCTTTGTCTCAGCTGTTTGACAGAGAGCTGTGCATGCGGCAGCTCCGTTACTCCGGTATGATGGAGACCATCAGGATCCGGAAAGCTGGGTATCCTGTACGCTACACATTTGATGAGTTTCTAACTCGATATCGTGTCCTCCTGAGGACTTCCATCTGTGATCCAAATACCGTGAGTTGTTTTTGACAAAATCTGTGTTTTGATCAGCAAAATTCTTTCTATGACCAACTCATATGTAAGCATAAATCCAAATGAAAGTTTTCCATATAATGTTATTTACGTTGTTGTCTTTTTAAAAAAAAAAAATGCTGGTTTAACAGGAAAGCGAAGAGAAATGCTGTGAAAGTATTTGTGAAAACCTGCTTACCGGAGAAGGTGACTGGAAGACTGGAAAGACAAAGATATTCCTAAAGGTTTGGAAGCTTATAAGAACAATCTTAGCTGAATGTATATGGTTTGAAATACTGAAATATGTGTGCACTAAGCAGTAATAGACTTCCAAAAACCTAACATGCCCTTCAAGGTTGTCTCATAGTGCACCTCTGCGTCACTCCTGTTGGTCTGTATTTATCCCTACATACACAGTTGCCTACACATTTTTCTTAAACGTACGGCAATCTGAAAACATGCACTGCTGATAGGAAGCGGCCTTTACAGAGAAGGGCCTGTTCTTATCAACTGTGCCGCAGAAATTCAATACAGATGAGGAGAACCAGAATCTATTGGAGCACTCTGCTTTGCCAACATAGAAATACATAAGTACATAAAAGAATCTCACTACTGTCTGAACGTCAGCAGTCAAGAACCAGCGTAGGAAATGAAAAGGAAATAAAATGGTAATTTCTGCTGTTTTCTTTCAGGACCATCATGACACAATGCTTGAAGTAGAGCGAATAAAACAACTAAATGTGAAAGCCCTTTTGATCCAGAAAGTCCTGAGAGGCTACAAATACAGGTAGGAGGATTAGATCTGCATTACGCTTTATTTATTTAGTATTCTTACATGTGAATTACTGCTTCAAATTTACATGATTCATGCCATCTAAAGGAAAGAATTCCTGAGGAAAAGGTCAGCCGCGATCGTGATTCAGAAAAACTGGCGAGGACACAAAGGCAGGAAGCTGTACAAAGTGGCAAGTCGCGTTTTCAAAAATCAGCATTGACTCGAGTGAAAATGGAGGCGTCGCTTGCTTTAAACCTTCGCTCATCTTCCGATTCCAGGTGCAGCTGGGCTTTGCAAGGCTGCAGGCACAGGTTCGCTCTCGCCAGCTCCACTTCCAATATAAAAAGAGAAGGCAGGCGACCCTCGTGCTACAGACCCATGTTCGAGGACACCTGGCCAGGAAGGAATGGAAGCGCAAGAGGAAGGCTGTAATCCTGCTACAGGCACACACCAGGGGCATACTGGCGAAAAAAGCTCTCGAAAAGATGAAGAGAGACGTAAGTACCACCACCGATGTTTCATCTTATTTCCACTGTGCTGCTATCTATCAGTTATTTTAGTTTTTATTTCACATTTATTTTATAATGTTAGAGCATCATTTCAAGTATTTATTCCTTGCTTTAGTTTACTCCATCCATAAAAGCATTTATCTTTAAGGCTTTGTGAAGTTTGGTAATTTGTCTGTTGTTGTCACCAGCGAGGAGTGGCCACATACCCTGCTTTATCATCTGTTTACTCAGTGTGAGGGCAGAATTTACACAATGCACATCAAGCTGTAGTAGGGAACAATTTAAACTGATGACTGAGACCAAAACTTTAGTTGATCTGTGACCTCAGTGTTTACGGATGAGCAGTTGATTCATTTCCTGATAGGCTTCTATGTAGTCTGACTTATTTTTTGCAACAAGGTTAGTTGCCCCCTGCTTAGAGCACTGTTTTTGCTCTTTCAGATGTACCTCTCTGCTAAAGAGAAAGAAGAGGAACAGCGGCTCATTCTGGAGAAACAGAGGCGCTTGGAGGAGGTGTTGAGACAGAAGAGAGAGATGGAGGCCAAGCGGCAGTCAGACCAGGAGATGGTGGATGATATGTTTGACTTCCTTACTTTAATGCCCAACACTGTAGGAGGCCAGGAGGGGCAGGCACCCATGGGATATGAGGTTTGGAACCAGATGTTTTGGCAGGTGTTGAATGATTTTTAGATATAAGCCGATGAGTCACACGTGCTTGTATGTGTTTGCAGAATTTTGGTGGGAAACGGATAATTGAAGAGATAGACATTGACGAAATCCAGATGGAGGAGGATCTTCCCAACGAAGACTATGATGACCTGGATGAGTACTCCTTCGCCAAGTTTGCCTCCATGTACTTCCAGGGTGCAGCCACCCACACCCATATCCGACAGAGGCTTCATCAGCCCCTGCTCTACCATGAGGATGAAGATGATGTTCTGGTGCTTCTCTTAGTTCACCACACATCATAATTCCACATGTTTCTGTCTGTTTTTAATAAAGTTTAATCATGTCTCTTTTGTGCTTTCACCAGGCTTCGCTCACAGTGTGGTGGATCATCCTGAGGTTTATGGGAGACCTCCCTGAGCCAAAGAAACGGGCCCAGGTTAGGGTACCCTCCTCACAGGATCGCTTTGTGCCACAGGAGCTGATGTCCAGAAAGGACAGACGTCTCAGCAACATGGTGGGCCTGGATCAGGTAGGAATCAAAACCTCAAAAAACGGAATGTCTTTAAGTTTGCTCCATCTTAATCCTGGCAAAACGGAGGTTCTCGTTTTCAGTCTGGGGTCAGTCATTCCCAGCAACATCAAATTAAGACTGCTAAGAGTCTTGCTGTTATTTTGACTGAGAACTGAATTCAGAGTCTTACATCTAAAAGCTCATTCAGTCTTTTTTCTTTTATTAAAAAAACAAAAAAGTAAAACTTTCGTTGACACATAATAGTACAGAATGACTAGACAGCACTTAAATTTTCTCCCATCTCAATTCTTGTAACTTTCTCTTTACATAAACTTTCACATAAAAACTGCTACTGATACCTTATAGCTGCAGCCGGCCTCTCTGATCACCTGATCAGGGTCTCCTAATTGTTCCAGTCACCTAATTAAAAATCAGAGCTGATCATGCTTTTGAGGTTATAGTTTCTAAACTTTGCAATAGTCTTCCTCGGCTAATCTGTGGTTTGTTTCAAAGACTGCTGTAGACTCATTTTTGTAGATAATCTTTTCCTTAATCTTTCGCCTGTTATTTGTGGCTGTTTGTTCTTCTATTACACGTGGATATTGGCGTGCATGCAGGAATAAATGAAAGGCCGTGAGTTTCACTGTGTGTCTGACTTATGCTTTTCTGCTCAAAGCACTTTTTGGCTAAATGTAACATTATAACACTTGATTCGCTTGAAATTCTTTTTAACCACACTCACACTCTCATGAATCTTTCATCATCAAAGAGTACACACAACTGCGAGGTAGAATGCATTACAAGTAAGACCATCAAACCAACTGGACTAAGACACTGTTGCACAAGACGCAGTCCAAAATGGCACTAGAGGATGATCTTCAAGGAGAGACTTGACAAATTTAATCAGTGTTCATTTTGATAATCATGGGCCAGTTTCCAGAGATGTTTGACCATTTACTTTTTCATTTTTTTTAGAGGGTGCTGAGAAATAGAAAAGAAACAGAAGCTTCTACAGTCCCTGAGCCACCAGGACAAAACAAAAGGGGCTCCATCTTTATAGACATCCTGACAAGAACCAGGAAGGCTTCTGCTGTGCCCAACCAGACACCTCAAAACCAGAAGGTGTACACTGTACCAGATGCAAGCGCTCGAGGACGAAAGGGCTCCACATTCACTGACCTACTGTCCAAAAACAGAAAAGTATCAAATGTTCAAGAAAATGGAATCCCCAAATCTGGTTTAAACTTCAGAAAAACCTCGATCATCATGGAGGAGGTGAGGCAGAAGCCAGAATATTTTGTTGCCGTTCACTTTTTAACCAAGCTAATGGACATTTACATTTTTCTCCAACAGTCAGATGATCAGACGGAAGTTTCCAGGCCTGCCACTCTGCAGACTGTGAAGGAGGATCCCGAAGTCTTGACTGGAGAGTCGGACACACTGGACAGACCCCTGACTTCTCTGGAAAAGCTTCACTACATCGTTGGATACGCCATCGTCAGGCCTGACCTCAGGTTACAGAAGTTTGAAATCGCATAGCTCCGCAGTTGATATCTCTTTCCGAGCTTCTGCTAATACACAGTTTTCTGCCACAGAGATGAGATTTACTGTCAGATCTGCAAACAGCTTCATGACAACAACAATCGTACGGGCTTCTTCCGTGGCTGGATCCTGCTGTCGCTTTGTTTGGGCGTTTTTCCTCCCAGTGAGCGATTTATAAAGGTGAGTACAGCAGCCGTAACAGCTGTGCGCATTTCAATGCTGTGATGTTTTACCTTTTACTCTTGTCTTCGCAGTACCTCCAAAGTTTCATCCGCTTGGCTCCGAGCGGCTACTCGTCCTACTGCGCTGACAGGCTGCGGCGCACCGTGATGAACGGCACACGAGAGGAGCCTCCCTCCTATTTGGAGCTGCAGGTGCTGAGATTTATACAGCTTCATATGAAAAATGCAGCATTTTCAAAATTCCTTCTATCTATGCTCAGTAACTCGAAATAAATAAATCTACGCCTTAGCCTGATGGGTGCCTTCCCAGAAAAATAATACACAGCACCTCTCCAAAGGTTGATTCTGTTCATCTGGACGTAGCGTTTTGTCTCCTCTTTAGGCCAAAGTACTCTAAAGTCAAATGTGAGGCCATCTGTCTAACAGCTAAAGGGCTAAAATTACTCCACAACCACGTGGAAGACACACAGAAAACATCACGTTAGAGGGCTGCGCTTTTTCAGAGAACTGCATATGACTGCAGACTTCTCTGACTCTGTCATTATCGTTAGAAAAGAAATTCTGTGCTGAAATTTGATGAGATGGGGAGATGCTACATTAGCAGCTGACACTAGCTATACAAACATCCTGTAACATGCTCACATCTTTTTAAAAGAATTTCAAAAAATGCTGCCAGGAGACGTCACAGTCCACATTTACAGTGTTGGTTTGGTCTCAGTTGGAATTATGCGGCATCTGAAATCTCATTGAAAAATTAAACCGCACATGTTTCTAGATATATTCCTTTACAGTTGAAAAATGTTTTTGTGTAAGTTGAGTAAGCTACTAACTTAAGGTGCAGAAAATATGCACAAACTGTGATTTCCACTTAACTAACATGTTTATTTCCTGCACCGTGACAGGCCACCAAGACAAAAAAGCCCATAGTTGTGACTGTGATGCTTATGGACAACCGCTCCATTAACCTCCCCGTCGACTCAGCATCTACGTCTAAAGAGATCTGCCAGCTCATCTCCAACAAAATCAACCTCAAAGACAGCTTCGGCTTTTCCATCTACGTCGCCTTGTATGCAAAGGTACGTGTTTACAGACGGATCCAAATTCTTTCATCTGAAATGGGAAGCTGATATGCGGAAAGCATCCTGTGGCAATCAGAGCGTCCAGAATAGACATCTATCAGCCGCTCATCTCAATTTGTTATAAACAGCTCATAAATATAAACCCTATGAGCTGTGAAGATGCAGGGCCCAAAAGCGTTAGTGAGTGAGGATTTTTTTCACTTTGCAGTGCAAAAACGCTCATTACCAGAAATAACTTGTTGACAGAGCCGAACGCTCAGACCTAAGCCTTTGATTTCCGTGGCAGAAAGAAATGAGAAGAAGCAAAAGAAAAACAGAAAAAATGTAAATAAAGCCAGTTAAAATTTGTTGTTTTGGTTTTTTTTACATGAAAGGAATATCTGAAGCCTTCCTAGTTTTCCACTCAGTCAAACCCGACTTACGGTGTGACTTAAACAGCTTTTTATTGATTTATATTATTCCTGTTTGTAAATGCTCTGAATTGGGGACCAGTCTTATCTACCTTCCTTTCATAAACAATGCTCCAGAGCATGCTCTGGTAAAGGAGGTAATAAAAGAAGCATCTTTCTTTAGATTTGGAGAATTCAACCAAGCTCTGATTATTTCCGTATTGTGCAAACACTAGTGCGAGCAGGAAGTCACAAAAATACAAGCACGTGCAAAAAAAAAAAGAGGCTCTAAGGGAAAGAAGCACAGAGGTGACCCAGAATACACAGTAAAAACAAAAAATCATGATGGGATGCTTGCAGTGTAGTTATTTTCAAATGATGGTCATACTGGTTACATGCCTCCCTGATAATTGTACGAGTTGAATATGAATACAAGCATGTCAATAAATGGATAGATATTAACACGGTAAGCTGTGTTGAAGGTGTGGGCTCTGGGCAGCGGCCGGGAGCACGTGATGGACGCCATCTCCCGGTGTGAGCAGGACACAAAGAGGAGGGGAGGCCAGGAGCAGCACGCCCCCTGGCGTCTCATCTTCCGTAAAGAGATCTTCACCCCCTGGCATAACTGCAGTGACGACAAGCTCAGCACAGACCTCATCTACAAGCAGATCATCCATGGCTTGAAGTCTGGAGAGTACCAGTGTCAAAAGGTGCGCTCCTATTGCTTGTATTGTAACCAAGGATTCAACTAAGCATTCCTGCCGTACACCTCTAACGTGAGTTTTTCCCACATTTCACTTCCCCAGGAGGACGACTATGTCGACCTCGCTGCAAAACATTTGTACATCCAACACGGATCAGACAGCCGCCCAGAAAACGTGAAGGATGTTGTGCAGGACTGCATCAGTAACTCTCTGCTGGAGACCAAGACAGAGAGTAACTGGGTGCAGATGGTCAGCACTGCCCATGCTCAGGTCAGTCGCATCCTGGATCACATGCTGTAACACATAGAGGGTTAAAAAAATGTTGTGGGTAGAATTATTTCTTTTGTCTTTGTAATCCGGTCACAGGGCTCGTATGTGAGTTCCAAACAAAAGACGGATTCGCTGAAGGCGGAGATAGTCGATTACGCTCGACAGAAGTGGCCCATCTTCTTCTCCAGGTTCTTTGAGGTTGCCAAACTTTCAGGTAGGCGTCTTTGTTCCTTGTACATAAAAGTGTAAACCTTTAAGTTAAAATCAAACCGTAAAAAAGAACCGTTGCTTGAGGCTGGGGGGGTAGTTATCATTTAATTCTTGTTTATTTTAATTTTTTTATGCTCTGTTTGAGGCTCAACACTTACGAGTGTTCAGATTGTCAGCAGCAAATTGTCAAATTTGTGTGCAAGCAACAATCAGCCTTTCTGCTTTAAAATGGCACCAAACTGACTCATTGTTGCAGTTCTCTTATTGTCGTTAAACTCGGCCACTACTGCTGCTTTTCACTGATATATTTCATATTTTCTGCATTATTTTAATATCTTAAAACAGCTTAGATTAAACTCTCAGGAACAGGAAATGATCAGTTTCTCCATGATGTTCCCAGGCCCTCCACTGCCAAAGAGCAAGTTTATCGTGGCCATAAACTGGACAGGAATCACATTCCTGGATGAGCGAGAGAAGAGGCTGGCAGAACTCTCCTTCCCAGAAGTAATGGCTGTCAACGCTGTGAGGTAAACCTGTTTAGGCTTTGTTCAGGAGAATCCAAGAGGGAAACAAGATTACCTGAAGGTATACTCTTGTTAACACGGATGCGCTATCTGTGAAATTCTGGCTCCCAAAAACTATGAACAAGATAAAAGATAAACAAGACTTGTTTTTGTTCTTCTGTCCTCCTTAAAGGATAAATCTTTAATAAAAACATTTGACCTATTTTAAAGTCTTTTTAGCTTTAAATCACAGTCTTGAATATTTATTATAAGGCAAGAAAATTTTGTCTTTTTGCAACTGTAATCATGAAGGAAATATTGGATATTTTCAGAAAATTGTTCCATAAACAATTTGTTTTTTTAATAACTTGTTGGATTTGCTAAAAGAGGAATGCTTTAATCGTGTTTTTGGCTCGGTGGTGGTTCTCAGGAATGTTAAAAAATCTGGCCAGGCCGTGTCTCTGATGACGCTGAAAGGAGACTTCACCCTGAGCGGCCCCTCAGCGGCGGACATGGCCGAGCTGATTACCATGTTTGTCAGTGGGCTGACGGAGCGTTCGCAGTACGCCGTGGCCCTGAAAGAAGTCGAGAAGCAAGGTCAGTGCCCCACTTCCTCTTCCTTTGAAGTCATTTCTCCTGATTATTAACTGACTGACTTCTCAGTTGTTTTTCAATCCTCTCCAGAAGACGCCACGTTCCTCAGCTTCAAGAAAGGAGAGCTCATCATGCTCATTAAAGACAATGATTTCTCTCAGGACCACGGCTGGGTTAAGGGCCAAAACGATCGCACGAAACAAACCGGGGCCGTCCCCATCGATGCCATTACAATCCTGCCAACGCTCAGCAAACCCACCAACGAGGTTATGGTACGGAGCAGCCAATCAAATCAGAATAAACGTGAATCAACGTACAATTGACCAAATTTTGGAAAAGAAAAAAAAAGCCTGAGAAATTAGTGATATGAAACATTTTTATGATATCACAACACACATGAAGACATATCTATCTATCTATCTATCTATCTATCTATCTATCTATCTATCTATCTATCTATCTATCTATCTATCTATCTATCTATCTATCTATCTATCTATCT
>NW_024582374.1:2079320-2110502 GCF_018398535.1 Haplochromis burtoni
CTATCTATCTATCTATCTATCTATCTATCTATCTATCTATCTATCTATCTATCTATCTATCTATCTATCTATCTATCTATCTATCTATAACTTTTCATTGTTTTCACTTTCATTACTGTCTTGCTGTCAATTCAGCACCTGCCTCCATTTCTTTCGGTTATAGACCTTTTTGCTAGCATGAAGACTAAATGCGGTGGGTGTTTCCTTTTTTTTCAGAACCTCATCAATCTCTCACCAAACCAGAGGAAGGACATCATACAGGCCACCATGAAAGAAACAGGCACAGTGGGGAGAATTACTCCTTACTCACTGAAAGATTTCTCTGTCGAGTATTTCAGGTATCTGAAAATTTCGTCCATTCTTCTGCTGGCTTTTTTCACCAGCAGATCAGTGAAACAGTACTGACAGCACCACTCTTTGTCCTCTTTCCAGGCAGCCCATTAAGGATGTGAACCGTCAGGTGATCGCTAGGAATGCTGCACCCGAAAGGTTGTGGGTCCACTCCAGAGAGCCAATAAGACAGCCACTACTCAAGAAGCTTGGAGGCCACCCAGAGTTCACCCACAAAGCCTGTCTAGCTTTCACTGATATCCTTTGGATAGTAGAAGATGCAATAAGTTAAAAAAATTTTCACCAATTTTTTTTACATGGTAAACCATTAACAAAGAAGCTGGGCAAAGCCTCTGGGTCTAAAAAGTGGAAAACAAAGCTGCATTCTTTGCAATGGCCAGCAGGGGGCAACAAGTCTAATTGTGCAGAGCTCTATGAGCGCATGATCTTACTTTATACGTGACTTATGACCCCAGCAAACACTTTCCTTATGAGTTTATGGTCTCTATCACTAGATTTAAGTCTTATTTTATAGAACATGATTCTAATTTAAGTTAGTTTAAAGTGCGTTGTGTTTTAGGGCATGTCAAGTCATTAACAGCATAAGGTTTCTCAGTCACAGGCGAGGCCTAGCACACAGCGATCAGCATAAGCACACCAGTTAATCAAAGTGGGCACACTCCTAACTCTAGTGTCCAGGTGGAGTTATAAAGATTTGTTATGAAGGGTGAAACTATCCACAGAGTCTGAAACAGCGGCAGGCTGTAACATGTTCATTTCTGCTGTAAAGTGGACATTTTAACACAGCGGTCTGTGGGGACTGCGACTCGCCATCCTCACGAAACTGCAGTTTTTTTGGCACTTCCTCTTTGGTTTCATTTTTCCGTTTCACAGGTTGCCGCTTGATGACGACGATGCTACTAAAAGGCAGACACACTAGGTGGTGCTAACCTAATAGAACAATTGCAATCATCTTCTGCTATTCAGCTGCCATTTTCACAGTGGCATCTGGCCCTGCATTCAGTCACATAAAGCCTGCAGTGAACCTTAGTGGACAGATATTAGCTAAACACCTCAACATGAAACAAAATGAAGTCATAAAATTTACCTGCTTCTTTCTCTGGACATATTCATATTTCTTCTAACTCTTTTTGTTTATTTTAAGCCCAGAACCTAGTAAGCAAGGAAAGTTGGAAACCAGAGTAGTAATAAGTAGTACACAGAAGAAGAACTGAAACCACGAGACAGCTGCAAGGTCTTGAAATATAAGAGGGGGGAAAACAGATACTGACTAATGGGATGTTACAGAAAGGTATTTCTGTAACCTCAGCTGTTCAAAATCCACCATTGTTAGCCATCCTTGACTGCTGTGTACCAATCCTGAAGTACATGGGTGATTACCCCACCAAGCAGCAGCAGAATCCCCTCGAACTCACTGACCAAATCTTCAGCCCCGCCACTAAACACGATGCTCTGAGGGATGAGATTTACTGCCAGATCATGAAGCAGATGACCAACAATAACAACCGGTAAACGTGTTATTTCCTGTGTACATGCATCCAAAAATTTGTAAGACGCGATGCATGCAGAAACTCACCTGACAGATAATCACACAGTCACAGTAGCAAGAATGAACTGAGAGTAGTTTCTGTCCACAGCCTGCCTGTCTGCTCTGCACGCTCCGGTTATTAAGTTCTCTCTCAGTCTTCTTGGTCTGTTAGTCATGGATCACTCCAAAACAGTGAGAAGTGGAAAATTTAAACAGTATATAAGCCTATAATGTTAAAAAATACATGTACACATTTCCACACAACTTTCCATGATGTTGCATAAGATGCTCATGGAAGGACAAACTGTTCAAAATATCACAAGATATAAATAAATATAATATAAATGTGCCTTCTCAGACACTTAAAGGGTAAAATATTGGAGGTTTTGAAGATAGCCCTTCTTTGTTTCAGTGCAGGAGCGACCGGGATAGAAATTTTCTTTATTATTTTTTCTATTCTTCACCCAGGTTAAGCATGGAGCATGGCTGGCAGCTGATGTGGCTAAGCTGCGGCCTGTTTCCTCCCAGTCAGCCTCTTCTGAAACATGCTCAACGATTTCTGGAGTCGCGACGCAGAGAGCCACTTGCCTCTGACTGTTTGCAGCGCATGCAGAGCTCTCTGAGGTTTGTACCGCACGCTGGCCTGTATTATGTATCACACATAAACACAGAGACGCTTTTGAGTGTGCGACAGGAAGAATGCGTCGATAGAGTCTGCTTCTCGTTTAAAGTTGGTTTAAAGAGTAAAAAAGGACTGAAAGTTGCATCACCCTCCCTCAGGTGTGAAAAGGAAATGTCAAATAATTTAACTTCTTTTTATAGATTCACTGAGATCAAGTTGTGCAGAACCTGCTTGCGGTGATGAACACAGTCCTTTTCGTACAAATGTGTTGCATCATCTTCACAGTGAAAGGACCACATTCAGAATTTGCATGACCTCAGTTATAAATATATCTGATTTGCATCAAGGCTTTCCTCTATAATGCTACCAGGCTTGCAGAGACTCATTTGTTATTAAAGCTTTTATTAGTAATCAGAAAATACAGAAAGAAAACATATATCATTCAAACATAAGCATACTGTTCACAACAAAGGGGGGAATAAATCTACTTTTTCTTAGGACAAAAGAAGAAAGTGAAGTTAAAAGACAACCATGATGATTTACACGATTTCCTGTCTTATGTCTCATTTTGCTGTGGTGGACATTCATGTTAAACTTTTTCACATAATGTGGTATGTACAAGGAAGCAAGGGGACTGCTAAATGCTCAGTTTCACACAGTTTTTTTCTACGATGTTACTGAAATCTCAGGCATTTGGAAGACCTGCCCACATGCTTTGCAAGTCTTATTTACAAGGGGCAGTGAATCGGAAGAACTGTGGCGTAAAGGAAATAAAAGTCATGTAAAGCTACTCTAGTAGAATCCAAAAATGAAAATATGGAGTTGTGAATTTGAATAATCATGCCCGTACTGGGCTCCCTTTAGTCACCTATTGCAACAAAGCAGAGATACTAGATCAGAAATGTGGAGAAATGCAAAGTGTTGCAGCCAGTACTTTGTTTACATCATTTGAATGTTAGACATAGGTCTGTTAAGTGTGGTCAATGTGACTTCGAGGCAATGCTGATGAATATCAACAAGCTCCATGAAGTGTTTGTCCCTTTGTTATGTGACCTTCCCAACAAGCATGTGTCAAACTTTATTAGGTGAGGTGTGGTCTAAGTGAACGTCTATAGGTATAAATGGTAAGGTCAGAAAAAGCATTAAAAGGAGGTGGGTTACAAAAAGGATTGCAAAAGGAGAAGTAACTGTAGAAAGACTAAAGCAGTTTAAATAGCATGTCCTGAATGCATTAGCTGAACAGCTAATGTGAGGTGGTAAAGAGATCAACTGACTGGAATTATGGGGTACACTTGAGTCTGTGGCCTCCTTAAAATATAGTGGGGCAAAAAAGTATTTAGTCAGCCACCGATTGTGCAAGTTCCCCCACCTAAAATGATGACAGAGGTCAGTAATTTGCACCAGAGGTACACTTCAACTGTGAGAGACAGAATGTGAAAAAAAAAATCCATGAATCCACATGGTAGGATTTGTAAAGAATTTATTCGTAAATCAGGGTGGAAAATAAGTATTTGGTCAATAACAAAAATACAACTCAATACTTTGTAACATAACCTTTGTTGGCAATAACAGAGGTCAAACGTTTACTATAGGTCTTTACCAGGTTTGCACACACAGTAGCTGGTATTTTGGCCCATTCCTCCATGCAGATCTTCTCGAGAGCAGTGATGTTTTGGGGCTGTCGCCGAGCAACACGGACTTTCAACTCCCGCCACAGATTTTCTATGGGGTTGAGGTCTGGAGACTGGCTAGGCCACTCCAGGACTTTCAAATGCTTCTTACGGAGCCACTCCTTTGTTGCCCGGGCGGTGTGTTTTGGATCATTGTCATGTTGGAAGACCCAGCCTCGTTTCATCTTCAAAGTTCTCACTGATGGAAGGAGGTTTTGGCTCAAAATCTCACGATACATGGCCCCATTCATTCTGTCCTTAACACGGATCAGTCGTCCTGTCCCCTTGGCAGAAAAACAGCCCCATAGCATGATGTTTCCACCCCCATGCTTCACAGTAGGTATGGTGTTCTTGGGATGCAACTCAGTATTCTTCTTCCTCCAAACACGACGACTTGAGTTTATACCAAAAAGTTCTACTTTGGTTTCATCTGACCACATGACATTCTCCCAATCCTCTGCTGTATCATCCATGTGCTCTCTGGCAAACTTCAGACGGGCCTGGACATGCACTGGCTTCAGCAGCGGAACACGTCTGGCACTGCGGGATTTGATTCCCTGCCGTTGTAGTGTGTTACTGATGGTGACCTTTGTTACTTTGGTCCCAGCTCTCTGCAGGTCATTCACCAGGTCCCCCCGTGTGGTTCTGGGATCTTTGCTCACCGTTCTCATGATCATTTTGACCCCACGGGATGAGATCTTGCGTGGAGCCCCAGATCGAGGGAGATTATCAGTGGTCTTGTATGTCTTCCATTTTCTGATGATTGCTCCCACAGTTGATTTTTTCACACCAAGCTGCTTGCCTATTGTAGATTCACTCTTCCCAGTCTGGTGCAGGTCTACAATACTTTTCCTGGTGTCCTTCGAAAGCTCTTTGGTCTTGGCCATGGCGGAGTTTGGAGTCTGACTGTTTGAGGCTGTGGACAGGTGTCTTTTATACAGATGATGAGTTCAAACAGGTGCCATTCATACAGGTAACGAGTGGGGGACAGAAAAGCTTCTTACAGAAGACGTTACAGGTCTGTGAGAGCCAGAGATTTTCCTTGTTTGAGGTGACCAAATACTTATTTTCCACCCTGATTTACGAATAAATTCTTTACAAATCCTACCATGTGGATTCATGGTGCAAATTACTGACCTCTGTCATCATTTTAAGTGGGGGAACTTGCACAATCGGTGGCTGACTAAATACTTTTTTGCCCCACTGTATATGCTCATATCTCTAAATTACTCATATTGTCATATACTCACACTCATATTCCAAGAAGTCCAAGACCACATGCTTTTTGGTACTGGAGTAATTAATTATATACACCAATCAGGCATAAACGAATACCACAGATTATCTCCTCATCGTGGCACCTGTTACTGTGTGGGATATATCACGGAGGAAGTAAACATTTTGTCCTCAAAGTAGATGTAGAAGCAGGAAAAATGGGCAGGCATGAGGATCAGAACATTTTGGGGGTGTTCCCAGTCTGCAGTGGTCAGTATCTGTTAAAGTGTCCAAGTCCAAGGAAGGAGCAGTGGTGAACCAGCGACAAGGTCATGGCTGGCCAAGGCTCACTGATGTATGAGACTGAAGGCTGGCTCATCCATCCATCCATCCATCCACTTGGCCTATCCCAGCTTGTAGCCACTGTAGCTAAAATTGCCAAAAAGAAAAAAGTTGGCAATTTGGTTCTGATAGAAAAATGTAAGGATACACAGTACATCACAGTTTGTTGCATATGGGGCTTCCACAGACCAGTCAGGGTAGCCATGGTGACTCCTCTCCACTGCCGAAAGCACCAAAAATGGGCACATGAGCATCTGAACTTAACCACAGAGCAATGGGCAATAGAGACCACACCTCAGAGCTTACAGGACTTGAAGGATCTATTGCTAATGTCTTGGTGCAGATACCACAGCAGGCCTTCAGGGGTTTAGTGGAGTCCATGCCTCAATGCATCAGGGCTGTTTTGGCAGCAAAAGGGGGGCCAACAGACTGTTAGGCAGGTGGTATATTTAGCATTTAACCTAAATTGAGGTGGTACTAAGAAGAAAAGTCAGTTGCTTTAGAAACACTGAACCTTTGGACTTATCTGTTAGAAAAAAGAACAAAAAGGCAGGTACCTAATAATTGTTGTTCTGCTCTAGGATGGAGCCCAGGAAGCTCCCACCTCACCATGTGGAGTTAGATGCCATCCAACAAAACAGCACCCAGATCCGCCACAAAATCCACTTCCCTAATGACACAGATGAGGTAAAAACACCAACTCTTTTAGTGAAACCAGAAAAGGCCATTGCTGGGTGGAGATTGCATTTTGGTGTTATCTGAGATTAATCTCATCCTTCTCCAGATATTTGAAGTGGCCACCAACACCAGGATCAAGGATCTCATTCTGAACATTTCCAGGAAGCTCGAACTGTCTTCAGCAGATGGCTTCAGCATTTTTGTCAAAACAAATGACAAGGTTCATTCAGTATTTTTATACATTTATACAATAGACGGTCTGGCATCTTTGATGAACAAAAACCAGCCTGTTGTTGTGTTTTTTTTTATTCTGTTTCAGTTTCTCAGTTTGAATGAGACAGACTACTTCTTTGACAGTCTGAGGCAAATCACTGACTGGTCCAAGAGTGTGAAAAGGATTGATGGTAATAAATCATCTTCTGGTTAGAATGACGGCGGGACTTTAAATGGTCTGCTATACACCTGTACAAACCTCTGTGCTCGTGTGTGTTCCGCAGGTGGGCTGGTCAACTATACTGTGTTCTTCATGAGGAAGTTGTGGTTTAACGTGATCCCTGGCAGAGACACAAAAGCAGATCTTATCTTCCATTTCCCTCAGGTACATTTGAATGATGTCTCATTTTCCAATTTTCCAGCTGATATGAAGCGAGATGTTTCCATTAACACAATTCCTCCTCACACAAAGATGGAGTTGGCGACTAAAATCTAGTAACAGTTGCCTGCAACTGAAAAACGTTTTGAATACTCGGTTAAAAAGTGAAACTTTGGCCAAGACCTGTTAAAAAATAAGTTAACGAAATGTCTTTCTAATTTCCAGGAGTTACCCAAATACCTAAGAGGCTATCATGTGTGCACCAAAGAGGAAATGCTCAAAATTGCGGCTCTGCTCTTCTGCATAAAGGTCAACAATGATAAGAACCAGTTAGTCATGATTCCCAAGTTGCTGAAGGAGCTGGTGCCCACTGACCAGCTGAAGGCTATGTCTGAAAATGAGTGGAAGAAGGTAGGACGGCTTGCTTCTATCTCACCCTATCACAGGGCATCCTTCTCTGTCTGCATTTCCTCTTTTACTACATCCACAATAAATCTCTGTTGTCTTCCTTTTTAACTCCTGCAGCCAGCGTCATCTTAAACGTTCTCTTCAGTTCAATGAAATTTTATTTTTACAGCGCCAAATCGCAACAAAAGTAGCCTCAAGGCGCTTTATATTGTAAGGTAGGCCCTACAATAATACATACAGAGAAAAACCCAACAATCATATGACCCCCTGTGAGCAAGTACTCTGGTGACAGTGGGAAGGAAAAACTCCCTTTCAACTGGAAGAAACCTCCGGCAGAACCAGGCTCAGGGAGGGGCGGGGCCATCTGCTATGGCTGGTTGCGGCGAGAGAAGGAAAACAGGACAAAAGACATGTTATCTTCGTCCAGTATATCCACTATCCCTTTTTGCATATGTCCAAACCATTTTTTTTACAAAGCTGAGTTCACTTACACTGAACACACCCAGGTCTTATTAATGCCACACCTGCTGAATCAACTAGTCACTTAAATAGATCCTGTGCGACAAACTGAAGCAGGCTAAAAGATCTTAGAACTTACAACTTTTATTCTCAATGTACAGTTGCTTGCACAATAAAATTTGGAAGCAAGACACACAGGGGAAAAAAAGCAACATAATATCTCAAACATAAGACATAAGATCTCCAAAAGCAGCACAACGTGGATCCATAAATTCTGTCACAATCCAACGAAACAGCTGAGAAACAAAGTCGCTGACATCTATCAGTCTGGAAAGGGTTACAAAGCCGAGGCTTTGGGGCTCCAGTGAACCACGATGACAGCCGTTATCCGCACATGGAGAAAACCTGAAACAGGAATGACCAGCCTCCAAGAGTGCATTGACAACTCATCCAACAGGCCACAAAAGACCCCAGAGCAACATCCAAAGAACTGCAGGCCTCATTTGCCTCGGTTAATGTCAGAGTTCATAACTACACCATATGAAAGCGACTGAGTTCCAAGACCAAAACCACTGCTGAGCAAAAGGAACACAAAGGCTCGTCTGAGTTTTGCCAGAAAACATCTTGATGATCCCTGAGAGTTTTGGGAAAATACTCTGTGGTGTAGCGTGGTAGTGTGACGGTCTGGGGCTGGGACCTGGAAGACTTGCCGTGATAAACAGATCCATGAATTCTGCCGTCTACCGAAAAATCCTGAAGAAGAATGTCCATCCATCTGTTCGTGACTCAAACTGAAGCACGCTTGTGTTCTGCAGCAGGACAATGATCCAAAACACACCAGCAAGTCCACCTCTGAGTCTCTTAAGAAAAAACAAAGGTGGTTCATGCTTGCAAACCCTCCAATGTGGCTGAATTACAACAATTCTGCAAAGATGAGTGAACCAAAAGACTCACTGCCAGTTATCGCAAACTCTTCGTTGCAGTTGTTGCTGCTAAGGGTGGCTCGACCACTTATTAGGTTTAGGGTTCGCTTTTACAAACAGGGTCATGTAGGTTTGGATTTTTCCTCCCCTCTTAATCATCAGTGTTAATGCTAGAAAACCATTAACCTCATTAGAGGCAGTGGTCACTTGAAGGTGTTGTTTCACTCTGTGATACATCTGTACTTTCATTTTCAGAACATTACCGCCTCATTTAACAAACAAACTGGAATGACAGCTGATGAAGCTAAGGTGGCGTTCCTGAAGGCGGTTCACCGTTGGCCGACATTTGGCTGTGCTTTCTTTGATGTGAAGGTGAGGCCTCCAGCGAGTGCAGCTCACACGATGGTTATCTTGGTATCAGCTATCAGATTGGCTGCGTGGGCAGCGTGTTTATCTGATCGCTATTGATATCTGTCACTATTTCTCGGGCCTCGGGTCTTTAGCACTGTTTCTGCAAATAGTGCAACATGACTCTAGCTTGACAGTTTCCTCATTTGCTTATCTTTCTTTCTTTTCAGCAAACATCAGAGCAAAAATTTCCAGATATTGTGCGAATTGCCATCAGCAAGCAAGGACTCACAATCATTCATCCAAAAACCAAGGTTAAAGAAAGTCTAAAACTCTATGGAGCAATAAAAATTTCAGTGCCCTTCTCTCATATCAACATTTTATTCATGTTTTTATTCATGTTTTTTTTTTCTTTGAAGGAAACTCTGGCAACTCATCCATTCAACCGCATTGCTAACTGGTCCAGTGGAAGCACCTACTTTCACATGACTATTGGTAATTTAGTCAACGGCAGCAAGTTCCTGTGTGAAACGTCACTGGTAAGACGTGAAACACTCTGTAAGTTTTGGTTTATATTTCGTCTACATTTCCTTTTCTTTATATAACTCTCTTCTGTTAAAAGGGCTACAAGATGGACGATCTTATAAGCTCCTATGTTAACATGTACCTCAGCGACAGGAAGACTGTGCAAACCAGGAACCGCCGCTTTGACATCTAAACTCTGTGGCATGACAGCTCGCTGAAAGCATGCTGTGTGTCTGTAACTGCAGACTGAAACTTATACTCACAGTAGTTCTCTGTTTTTGGATTAGCAATCAACTTTTTTGTGCTTTCCTTAAAAAAAACAACATTGAATTATTACATGAAACGAAGTAGTTGCAGATTTCTCAGTTTTTATTTAAAGTCATGTATGCTCTGGTCTGTGTATGAGTAACAAAATCAGAAGTTATTGGTCTCTTTGGTGTTTTTAATGATGGACACAAAACCAAAACTGTCTCAAGTTAAATAATTCTAGCGTGTTATTATGAATAAATAAATCCAATTTGAATGAATCTGAGTCAAAGTTAAAGACCTAGGTCTAATAAGATATGTTCTTGAACTTCGTGTAAATGTCAGTTTCATTACATTTGTGGATTTTTTTTTTAGCTCAAAATATTTGACCTGTTTCTGCTCACCAAAATGTCACAGATGCCATTTATGTGCACAGGACGCATCGTTTCGCACGTGTACTCAATTTTTTAGATTAAAAGAAAGTTGAATTCCGGACAATTATTAGACATTAATTTACCTGATGTAAAAACATTAAAGATTTTCTTGGAAGCAAAGTTCTATTCAGTGTTTTGTTTCTCAAAAAAATGTTACAAAGTTGAATTTTCCTCACACTGGAAAATCTTCAAATCACAGTGAAAGCTGGACAAGTGTCAAACCGACTTCACAATTTGTGTGTTTAGGTTGCACACGCAACCTTTAAATTAGCCCATCTTCAAAAAGTATATCGAAAGTTAATCTCCACAATGATTTTCCCTTTATGTCAATTTTACAGATGCAAATTTTTTACTCTGTGTTAAAATTGTGAAATAAAACATCCCCCCAGTTAATGTGTCTTGGCGAGTTGAACTACCTAAAAGGTGATTATGATGACTGATTTGTTTTAACTATAACCCTGTGATCGTTTCTAACTGTCCACTGCCGTACAATAAAGCTCATCGTGGGACAACTAATATGAGCTTTCTTTGGGAAAACTGTGGGTTAGGAGATTGAGGAGCTCTACCGATCAGAAGATTGGTGGATCGATTTCCTAAATACTCGAATCACCATGTCGAAGCATCCTTGGGCAAGATGTTGAATCCCTGCATTGTCCCTGATGAATCTGAATTTTCCACTTCTTTTAAAAGATGCACAACTACATGATATCACTCACTGGTTTCTGAAGTCATGCTCTGAAGTATGGGCTCAAATTGTGGTCATAAATATTTTGTACTTGTAAATCAGTTTTGTACTTGTAAATCAGGATTTGTATGTGTAAAAAGAATTTGTGTGTGCGTAAAAAAGATTTGTGTGTGGACTTAGCCAAAAAAATACGTGAGAAAGTCTGCACTCAAGTTTCAAGTACGAATTTTGACCCTATTTTTCTTCCTTTCATCTGATTGGCCAATGTCATGTCAATCACAAATTTAACTAACCAATCAGAGAAGAGATGGGTTTGCCTGTCAGAGGGGTGCTTTTTTGAACTGCGCTAAACAACAGCAGCACGTTGACAGCGTAAAGACAGAATAACTCCAGCTTTGTGTCTTTTTCCATTCTAGCTGGTCAGCTGGTGGGTAACAGGCATCTCCGAAAACGTTTAGAGCACTTGTGCAAATATGTGATGTCTTGATAAATCGAGCAGATATTTGAAGTTTACACAGCACCATTCTCGCATGAAAATATCTTGAAAGATGATTTTGTGCCCCAGAAAGAGTAATATTTCAAACTCCGCCACTCTGTGTTCCTCCGCCACTGCCTCGTTTGAGTTTTGGACGAAATGGATTCTGGGATATTGCATTTCGTCATTTTGAGCTGATTGGAGACCAAAACAGCCAATCAGATGTTTTTGCATCCAAGTCTGTGATTGGCTGGTTTTGTGGCACAAATATAACGGTGTATAGAAAGAGTTGAACGCGCACGGGCAGAAATGTTGAGAGCGCAAGCAACACATTGCGAGCGAGCGCAAATGCAAAAACTGAGCAAGAGGGGCTGCCATTGTGTGTGTGTGTATGGATCATAGCAAACACTGAAATACATTTTTTGCACGCAGCAATGAGTTTTGTTCACTCAAATTTAGCTTTTCTTTGCTCAAAATAAATTTCTCCTCAAAATGCAACACATGCAACTGCAATTTTTTTTTTACGTGCGCTCAGAATAGTGGCACAAAAATAACGCCATACAATTTGAGCCCATATTGAAGCCTTGAGATGAACAGTTGTGAAGCCAGACATAATCTTCCTTTCTATTATAGTATAACCAAAATTTACATAATAGACTTTTTGTTTTTATCCAACTTAACCAAAAATGAGTTAGCGAAACTATAGACCCAGCAGGGAGGTATTTAAAGAGATCAGAGCAGAGAGTTATTTTTTCATAGACTTCTATAGGACTGCAAAGCGTTTTGCAACCACAGATCTGGCCCCCTGGTGGCCATTAAAGAGAATCCAGGTTTAAGACCTTTCAACATTGGTTTCACTTTTTCAGATGTGGAAATTGCATCCATCTTTTATCAGCAGTTCCTACACAAAGTTCTGAATGTATTTCTGTTTTCATTTGTCATGTCTAACTGATAAACTTAGATGTTTGTTTACTTGTGGGAGGCTGTCCACAGCTACATACAATGGCGGAATTATCCTTTAAAATGAAAGCATCTCTGTTTTTATTAAACTCTTTCATCAGCAAGAAAAAAGCACGTTTTATTGACTAAACCCTCCCAGCAGTAAGAAGAATGATAAATTTATGATGCTGTGCTCTTGCACAAGGGGATGTTTTTGCTTCGGGGTAACAAGACGAATAACAGACAAAGTGGAGAAGCCGAACAAAAGCGGGGGGCTGTCCCAATTAGCAATTGGCAGTAGATTAACAGAGTAGTGATGTCAAAGCTTCTCCACAGTCTGCAGATAGTGGTTTCATTCAAGTCTACAGAATACCATTTGCATATCGATGATATAGAGGAGAAGAAGGGCCAATGTGTCTGAAACACAGCTGTGAAGTTCATGTATGAAAGAAATATTATCTCCCCTTGGTCAGTGGGTCCCCTCTCCACATCTGTCCGATGGCTATGCGACTGATTATTTTGGGCATTCCAATTCAAGATGCCCCCAGGAGGCAAGACAGCAACAAGGGCCTCTGTTTCCTCCAAGCACCCCCCTCTTAAGGCTTGTTTTTCTCTGGCTCTCCTATAGTGAGGGCTTGGGGCCCCCTCCAAAACAGAGCAGGCCATGTACAAAAGATCATCTCGGAGACTTCAGTCATAAAATTTTAACAACACAATTAACAACACAGTCCATCTTCTATCTGTCAGTGGGAGGCTGGGAGTTCATGGTAAAGGCACTTAATGCACAACTAGCCTTGGTTACCATGGAGCCATACCCCCAAAACTCATTGCGACTGAGGCATGCCATTCTTCTTTCCGCTGCTGAAATGCGCCGCTCATTCTGACTCAGCCTATTGTGAAGCGCACAAGTGGCTCTCTGAAAAGAAGGGGATGGAGAAAGAAAGGGTGGGGTCAGGGTTCAAACGAAAGGCTCCCATTGGGACTCCCTTTCTGTTATCAAATTTGTTGAGACACAAAAAGAGCTACAGTCTCATTCCCGAGAACATCTTGAGAGAGAGATAGGGGGGTTATAGGACAGCATTCCTCATGTCAGAGCGCCAGTTTTTCCACACAGCGGCAGACGAACTCCCTGTCTTCAAGTACAGCTCCCTGCTCCTGCACTGATCATCTCCTCTTTGTCTTCCAGCAGCAAAACTTTTCTTTTTAGGAGTGCCCGTCCGGTAAGTCCTCTTTATTATTTGTTCCTTTATAACTTAAACTAAATACCTGCCTCTGCCGTTGATTTACTAAATAAACCTTTCTGTAAATTTCTCACTTTGCTCATGCAAACCCAAACAGCTCAATCTTTTACTGATTAGACATTAACTTACCTGATGTAAAAACATTAAAGATTTTCTTGGAAGCAAAGTTCTATTCAGTGTTTTGTTTCTCAAAAAAAATGTTACAAAGTTGAATTTTCCTCACACTGGAAAATCTTCAAATCACAGTGAAAGCTGGACAAGTGTCAAACCGACTTCACAATTTGTGTGTGAGTACACGTACAAATTTCTATACTTGCTTACTATGAAGTGGGCTCATTTAATCCTGTTTCACATTAGACAATGGAAGATTTCACACATTACAGCTGCTGCAGCTTTTCCATAAGCGCTGTGTGTAAAGGACCAATACCAGGATGCTCAGTCTCCTCTTCACTGCACAGATCTGCTTATCCAGATCGCCGTGATGAAGGCGTATTTCAGCTTTGTCTCTCTCCAGGATTATCTGCATTTATGGAAGCTTTTCCATTCAGCTGCTCCGTTTCTGGTTTGTTATCCCTGCTGGGACTGCAGTTCTCTTTCTTCAGGGGAACTGAAAGCTCTGACTCTGAGCCCTGGCTGAGAAATGCCCTGGCATGTGGGTCCCACAACACCCACTGAAAAGAGCCACGCTGCTTCTTAAAGGGCCAAAAGTCAGGGAGTGAAATTTAGCCCAGTCAGGTTTTTTTTGTGTGTGTGAGTCATTGTGGTTATTCTGCATTGTTTAATCACATAAGCTATTTTTGAAAAATATCTTTGAGCTAAAAATAACTGTATGAGCACTAAAACATAAAGAGAACACAGAAACAATCAGGAAATGTTATTGATAGTCTTTGGATATGGATCTTTTCAATATACAAGTCTAGAAAGTTCTTATTTTGAAGTAATAGGAAACAAACATATATCTTTAAATGTATATCTTATTCTTTGCTATCCTGTGCAGAAATCATTTTATTAGATACACCATGATGGTACCAAGTAGGTCTACCCTTTGCCTCCAGAAGTGCCTTCATTTTTCATGGCATAGATTCAACAAGGTTCTGGAAACTCCTCAAAGATTTTAGTTCATATTGACATGACAGCATCAAACAGTTGCTGTAGATTTGTCAGTTGCATCTATGATCTCCCATTCCATCACATCCCAAAGTTGTACTGTTGGACTGAGATCACTGTCATGTTCAAGAAACCAGTTTGAGATGATGTGAGCTTTGTGACATTGTGTTATCCCATCTGAAGATGGCACACTGTGGTCATAAAGGTATGGCATGGTCAGCAACAATACTCAGACAGGCTGTGGTGGTGGTTAAATGATGCTCAGTTGGGACTAAGAGGCCCAAAGTGTGTCAAGGAAATATTCCCCACAATGTTACAGCACCAGCAGCAGCCTGAACCGTTGATACGTGGAAGACCAAGCAAAGTTTTCCAATTTTCTAATGTCTGATTTTAGTGAGTCTGTATGAACTGTATGTTGATGTCGACCTCTGACATCAACATGCTCCTCACTGGATATTTTCTGTGTTTCGGACCATCCTCTGTAAACCCTTTGTGAAGGAAAATCCCAGTAGATCACCAGTTGAGATACTCAGTCTATCCCATCAGGCTCCAACAACCAATCAAAGTCACTTAAATGACCTTTCTTCCTCCATTCTGATGCTGAGTTTGAACTTCAACAGGCTGTCTTCACCACGTCTACATGTCTAAATGCACTGAGCTCCTGCCATGTGATTTGCTGATTTGATAACTGCATTAATGAGCAGTTGAACAGGTGTACCAAACAGAGTCTGTTTCACTTTCCAAATCTTCCTTTCATGTATTTAGCTTCTAAAGTGAACTCTCTCACAAACAGGCTTGTTGAATTTAAGGAGGGTTTTTTGCATTTGGGAACCTTCCATCAGCTACAGAAACATCTTTTGTGTGGGTTGACAGTTCAGCCCCAGCTAAACACGGTAGAAATGTTGGCTTTGGATCCAACAGAAATACCAAAGTGAAGGAAGCCTTGCCTTAAATTAATTAAAGTCAGACTTTGCTGTTCACGCCCCGGTGATGTTTCTGTGTAGAGAGTGAGCTAAAGCAACAGGGAAAAGAGAGCAAAAAATACAAAGAGTGAACAGTTGGAGCTTGGTGGGGTTGGATGGAGCAGTGGGTGGGTTTTCTAAGGAAGAGGTGATTGTAAGATCTAAAGAATATGCAGTCTACTGGGACTGTCTTTGCTGTCTTGTGTGTGTGTGTGTGTGTGTGTGTGTGTGTGTGTGTGTGTGTGTGTATAAACTTAAAAAAAAATCAAAAGTACTCAAATTCAGGTCAGAAATCTGACCACCCATGCAGCCTGCAGCGCAAAATTAGACCCGTCATAACTGTCCTGAATATATGCACTTCTGCTTATACTGCAGAAATGTTTTAAAGGTAATGATAATTATAATATTTTCTGTCTCCACAGTCACCAAAATGGAGTCTGCTACAATGCATCTGCCATCCAATCAGTCATCAGAGAGCTGTGTAGTGTTGGAGACCACGATCGAGAACCAGCTGTTTGGATGGTTCTACCTCGTGGTTTTTGTTCTGGCGCTGAGCGGTAACAGTTTGGCTCTCTGGATTTTCTCTCACCAGCGTGGCGTTTCTTCTCCAGCTAACGTCTTCCTGATTCATCTGGCTGTGGCAGACTTATCGTACGTCATCATCCTCCCGCTCAGGGCCACCTACCACTTTACAGGAGGCCACTGGCCCCTGGGCGAGGTGCCCTGCCGGGTGGTGGGTTTTTTGTTTTATGTCAACATGTATGCCAGCCTGTACTTCCTGGCCTGTGTAGCAGGGGATCGATACTTGGCTGTGGTTCACGCTGTGAGGTCACTGAAGATTCGTCGCGCTCGCTATGCTCAGATCATCAGCTTCTCTCTTTGGGTCCTAGTTACTGTCTCCATGGCACCGCTGCTTGTCACCCATCAGACTGCACAGGTGGACAACATGACGGTGTGTTTGCAGCTATACAGAGAGAAGGCCTCACGCAACGCTCTGATCTCGCTGGCCGTCGCCTTCATGCCGCCTTTCCTCGCCACTCTTTCCTGTTACCTCCTCATCATTCACAGCTTGCATCGTGGCTCCAGGTTGGAGCCGGCGCTCAAGCTAAGGGCCCTGCGCACCATTGGCCTGGTTATGCTCATCTACGTGATCTGTTTTCTGCCTTATCATATGAGTAGGGCCACCTTCATCCTGGGCTACAGCCACCCAGACGTCTCATGCCAGACACGCAGAGGCCTGAGCCTGGCCAACCGCCTCACCTCCTCCCTCACCTGCCTGAATGGTGCTATGGACCCGCTGGTCTACCTGTTTGGGGCGGAGAAATTCCGCGGCACACTGCGGCGATTGTTTTGTAAAGATAATGGCGGGATGTCAGGGGCCACCAGCGGAGAGTTAAAGGGAACACATGAGAGCTCTGTGAGTGCCAAATCTGAGTTCTGAGGAAAAGCAGCTAGACTCAGACACCTGTGCAAACTTTTCCATCACAAGCAGCTTCAGGTTGATGATACTTTGATTGATGCTGTTTCCAAAGGCTGTTTGAGAACCAATTCTAGTGTCATCCCCACACCATTCCCACCAAATCCTTAGAGAATTAAACTGACATCACTTTGACACTCAAAGAATCCTGAATTCAGCAGCAAAGACGGTGGTAGAAGTTTAACTTCCAGGAGAGGAACAAAGATCTTTAAAATCTAAATTTGGGGCAAAGTCAGCAAACTTTTTTAAATCAGTTATAACTTCTGATTCTGCACAGACTGTTTATCTTGGTGACCACTGGAATTAAAGTTGATGAAGATAATGCTTCAAAATAACTCCCACACACACAAGACTTGAGTAAATCTCATTCTTCTTTAACAATTTAACGCAATGGAGAATGTTTAAAAGCAAAATTACTGCAATTAGAAGTAAATATGACATTTGATGAGTTTTCAAAATGTACTGTTGGCTTGCTTTCAGCTCAGCAGATCCCCTGTTTTTTACTGTAGTAGATCTGGTTTCATAAGACAGACAATTTGTACTGGTTAGTGACGCCTTTGATGTTCTGTTTAAGCTTCTTGTCGTTTCCATTAAAAGTTTTTTGGGTCTTTGGGTCCATGTTAGAAACCAACTCTCAAACCAGTCAGAACTGTGCCCAATACCTGCTAATGTGGGACTCTCTGTACAAAAGCTAAGCTATTTGAATTTGTTTGGCTATAGTTTTTGACAACTGACGGTTTTAATAATAATCTTTAGAAAAGGTTTGTTGCAACATAACAACTCACTTGTTCCGGAGATGAAGCAAAAAACTAATGATGCAAAGTTTTTAATTGCTTCTGCTGTCATATATAATACTTAATGGGGGTTAAACTTGAGTACTAATTGTTCCGCCTACTGCTTGTTGGAAATCCAAAACAGCAATTCATTATATACATAGTAAACTTTCAGTGTATATTTTCTATTGTTTTTTTATACTGTAAGCCAAATGTGATGAATATGCATCAGTCACAGTTGATAATATTGTTGTTTTTTTTCATCTAAGGTGACATAGGTTGTCCTTGCTTTGTGGATAATCAAATGTGCGTGCACATAGTTTAACACTATAAGTGAAATGTGATGCGATCCATGTGAGAATTTTAAAAACTCGTGTGATCATGTGTTGTCTCCTAAAGTACAAACATCCAGTTAAATTTTCATTTGTTTGAATTTTTAGTTTCAGGCCAAATATCTGGAAAATGTTTATGCTAATTAGCATTGCTAGCATGCTAATGCGCCAAACCAGGAAGTTAAACAGGGTAAGCATTACAGGTAAGGTAAGCATTATACCTTTCAAATATTAGCACTGTATGTTAGCATGCTAGTGGACATACCCACTAAGGCACTCCACATTTTGAAGACTCACCATTAGCACTGTGGCTGCTGTTGTGTGAGGTGAAGTTGAAGTGATAAGTTGGTTTGCTGCATCCATAAATTGTATGGGTGAAATCCACAAGCACAGAAAAGTGCTTATTGGTGTTAATTAAGTAACAGACTAAAAAAAAGCAAGAACAACAAGAAAGAACACAGTCCAGAAGTTCAGATGAGTGACTCCTATCACCAGTATTATGCTACAGTCAAGTTAATGAACAAAGTCATTGGCATGGTGCTGTTGCCTTTGAAATGGTTGCAGTCAGTTGCCATTTTCAAGGCAATTTTAGTGCATTAAGATGACATCAGTTTGCTAACAGTTTGCAAGTGAATGAGGTCGAGTCAGCAATCTGTTTGTTGTAAAATGGCACGTGTGTTTGACTGCACAAACAGAAATTCACATTACCTACTTGCATTCAGAATTCAGAAAACCCACCACAAACAGTGATGTAGTTTCTACAGGATGGTGATTTAACTGTAACATGCAACCGCAATTTATATAAGAATAGAACCAAAGTAGAAGCAGTTCAGTTGAATCTTGTATTGTAAAAAAAAAAAAGATGTGTCACAGAGAAATTGTCTCAGAAAAACAAACTGCGATTGCCTTGCAATCCAAAGTTGTTGATGCAGATACTTTCAATCAGTTGCTGCTGGGTCAGTCATGAGCTGCTGATTATTCCAACCTACTTTTACTCTGGTATGACTGACCTAAGAAAATCACCTCTGATTCCAAAAACCAGAAGTAGAAGTTATAAGAAAGTCCCCCCTGACTTATTATTAAGAAGGAATAGCATGGAGTAGTATGCTGTACGTATGTTCACTTAAAGTTACTGTAAAGTAACATTTTAAGGCAGATCTTTATGGGGGAATGACACTTTTAGAGCCTCATGTGGTCACTAGCGGAACTGCAAACTTTGAAACTTTGCTTGCTTCATATTCCAGCTGTGTGTTAGCATGCCAGTATTAATATTTAGCTCAAGGCAACGCTGTTCTTCACAGAGATACTATTAAGGCTGTAGCCCTTTGGATTAAGTCCAGATTTACTCTACGATGGAGTGACAATTTTATTGAGAGTGGACTGTGTAAATGTGCCCATTATTATACTGCTGTTGGATATTTCCCTGCTATCACATTTTCATAGATGCAAAAATTCCTGTATTGTGTTTCTCCAGCTCAGCTAGGAATGACGTGGACACAGTCACAGCTTTTTATAAATTCCTGACATGAGTCACTGTATATGTTAAATGTGCTTGACAAATCTCCACTGTGAAAATATTTTTGGGTTTTCAGTTTCTTAACTCTCCTATGATGCTACGCATTTCTGTTGCACTGTTACTTGACAAACTAATAACTATTGTTCTATCTACAGTTTGATAAAATGCAACATGTTAAAAATATGCTCTGACTTTAATGTGCGAATGATTGTGTAATTCACTGCAGCAAAAATGCACCATTTGTGTGACATGTCCAGTCCCTCTCTTTCTTTCTTTTTTGCCTGTCACATAAAAACTGCAGAAACTCAACATGTCTGCTGCTGTCTCCCGAAAGCAAAAGTATGATTTCACGTCCTTCGCGTCTGTGGCGTTGACGTGTTTGCCGTGAAAGTGGTAAAACTATTTCAAGTGCGGGGACAGAAGGCAGCAGTGACTTGTCACCATGTAGTTCTCTTTTCATATCATGTGACATGTTGTGGTTTGTGAGCAGCTCATTTTCCTCCCCTTATTTCTGCAAGACTTCCTGTCCATCACATGAACATGGCAACTACTTTAACTTGTATTTCCTGAATGTATATATTGTAGAAAACCCCCGAGCTCCCTTTGGTTCATCTGTGGTTTAAAGAATAGCAGTATGCAGGCTGAATATGATGCACTTTGGTTTATTTTTATCAAAGAACAAAATGATCATGTTTGAAAAACAAATCAAGGTCCTTATCTTCTTTTTTCTTTTTTTACTGTGTGGGTTTTAAAGTAAATATATCCAGTAAATTCCCTTCCTGTAACTACTAAAAATCATCACGGTCATGTTTTCTTTCTTACTTCCTCTTTTCACTTCTTGTAGCTCAATTTTTTACGTATAACTTCATTATTTTCTGAAAGTTCACATGAACAAGTAAACCAAAGAGGTTAGGTATGCTGGTTAATCATTCGTGTAAGGTGATAAAGATTTCTACTGTGCAAACAAAAGTGTGTATTTCCATTTTACAGCTGTGCAGCTATGTTAAAGAAGAGGCCGAGTGAAGGCACTAGGGCCCTCCTCTCTTTAACTTGACAAATGAGGAAGTTCAGTGCTGAGCTAGTAGCAGCTTCCTTTTACAATTTGCGGAGGCAGTGGATGAACAAGTGAAAGAAAGAACTAAAAAGTATGCACCATGAGAAGATGAAAATAGCCAGAAAGAAAAATTGAGTCTACTTTGTTTTGCTGGGATCATTTTTTTTGAGATCACATGCAAAGCTCTTGAGATCGAGCTCTTGGGTGAAAAACAGGATGCCAAGTTATCAACCTTGGTACCATGGCAATATAACTCGATCCAAAGCTGAGGATCTACTTTCCAAAGCAGCAAGAGATGGAAGCTTCCTCATCCGGGACAGTGAATCCATACAGGGAGCCTATGCCCTCTGTGTTTTGTAAGTTATTGTTTCTTTTTATTATGGCTCGCGGTTGATTCTAAAATGCCTGCATATACTTCATGTTTCTACTTCATTAAACCTTCGTGACATGCAGCACCAGCTGTGAATCGTATCGAATCGACACGATCTGGTTGTCAAACTGTATATTTTGTTCAAGAAACACAATTCCAAACATGATCGTTTGTGCACTGTAGCTATAACACAGTTATTAGTTAAAGTTCCTAAAACTGTCTCACCATATCACATTACATTTTTTTTCTTTTTTTGCACATACACACTGCAACACAAGACTAGTTCCCTTTTATTTGCATACAGTGCAGCCACAAAGCACCACCCTTTCCCCTCTGCACATCATCTTCCATTGGGTAACCTTCATTTAAAAATGATTCCAACTGCTCACTCAACACATTGAATCCGCTTGTTTCTTCACCTTACATTCATTCCATGTTCCAACCACAGACATTTGCATTTATTTGATCCACAGATATCAGAACTGTGTGTACACATACAGAATCCTGCCAAATGAAGACAAGAAGCTCTCTGTCCAGGTGGGTTCACAGTTTCCATTGTTCTGGTCCGAACCCAGATGAGTTATTATAGTTACTGTGAAGATGAAATGATATTTTCAAAAGTATTAGTCACACATTGCTAGTGCAATGCTCAGTTGTAACCTAATTAAAGATGTAAGCCCACACATGTATTTACTGTCCACCACTTTGACCCAGACTGAAGTATCCTAACAACAGGCGAGATGAATGCGTAAATGACTTTCAAGATCACTAGAATCTGAAGCCGCATGTATTTTTGGTGTATGAGCACGCACGTGTGACGTTTCCAGTTATCAGATTGATTAGAATAAAATTTAATAAACACAATAATGCATCATTATAGTTGAATTTCAATCTGATGATCGAATACCCCCAGTATTAATAAGTATTAATAGCTTCAGCTTGGAGGTATGAGCATTAACTAAAAGAATAAAGATGACATGTTAAACATCAGCAGGTAGTCTCTGTTGAATGTTAGCATGCAGGCATACAGATTTCAGCACAAAGCTGTCTGTTAGCTCAGTAACTCAGAGCTGCTTACAAGGCTGCAGTTTAAAACATATTCTCTTATTATACACTAAATATCATTGCCTCACAAAGCTACACTGATAGTAATTTAAAAGCCCTAAAATGTAAAATTTACAGACTTAGGATTACAGACTGGGAGCACAACAACATCACCCTAAAAAAGCCACAAATACCTCTGTTATTTACTATGATTTTTAAATCTATAGAAAAGAGACTTTATGGTTCAGCAAATGACAAATGCCTGCTTCTCATTTGTATTTAATCTGCCATTGGCAAACTACCCTACAATGAGCCAGTACAGAAACTGAAGCAGGAACTAAGAGTTTTGCAGTAAATTAGTTGGCAATGATAAAAGCAAGACTCAATCTGATCAGAAGCAGATCAGCAGATGCTTCATTATCTTGGTATTTGTTCAGTGTCAGCTTTGCAGTGTAAGTCTGAAGAGATTAGAAAACTAACAGGCCCCACAGAGAGGATATAAACGTCTTGGGCTTGACAGAAAGATTGAACAGAGTATCATCTGTATGTTTTTTTTAAATACTGTAATTATAAAAAAAAAAGGTGAAAATGCTAGAGAGCTTCTAAATGACTGATTTATGCACTGACATAACAGCTATGTATAATTGCTATGCAAACCCGTGGCCTTAGATAGAAATTCTGTAACAGCAAAATGTGCTGAGTCCTGAAATAAGTTTACTGGTATGAAGTAGCAACGTGTCAGGTTTCTAGGAAACGATAAGTCAGCACTGTTACCTTCTAACGTGCCAGGTAAAATGTGACCATTTCGTGCTTTTAAAAACTTGTTAGATGAGGTGATAATGTACACCTGTGCAGTTTAGTTTAAAGAAAGTGCTTTAAAATAATGTAACTGCCCAATGACTGCAAGTTTCACAATTGAGTTTTACGAGCCGCAGAAGAGACTAAATGCAATGTAGCTATATAGAGAAACCAAACCTATTTAAGGGACTATAGTTTTTAAAACCTATTTCTGTTAATGGTTTAAGTGTACGATTTAATTCTTATGACGGAGCAGGGATATGTTTACTTCCTTAAAATAGCTGATGATTTATGGGTAATAATATGTTCTTTTAAATGAAATAAATTGCAAAATTACAAATGAATGTCTTAGAATGCAACTGGAAAATACCGCAGACAGTAGACAGGTCTGACATCATATGGGAAGTAACACTTACAGGTTATGTCACCTGCTTTGGTAACAACAACAAAATTCATCCTTTTGTTTACAAAGAGTGATTAAAAAAAATGTTTGCTGTTATCTGCTCTGCAGGCATCTGAAGGAGTGCCTATTAGGTTCTTCACAATGCTACCTGAGCTGGTGGAGGCGTATTATAGCCCCAACATGGGTTTAGTCACCCACCTGCAGTACTCTGTCCAGAGGGAGGAGGAGGTAGAAGAGGAGCCAGGTCAAAAACTTCACTTTGTCTCTATATTGGTTTTGATATGGAAGAGAAAGTATTGTTTGTCCTAAACACACTTTATGTCTATTCTGCAGAACAAAACAGTCATCCTCCACAGCTCCCACCCAGAAACATCCCACTTGATGTAAAGGACGGTGACTCCAAGACTTCAGAGCAAGCCTCCAAATCCTTATCAGACATATACCTGGCGAAACTGCAGCATATGGACTTGTCCATGTATGGTCACAATTACAGACAGTTGCAATGTCTCTTGTACCTACAGCACTATAAAAGTAGAATTTAGGCATTCGGCACTAAACTTTCCAAAACAATTACTAATATGAATTTTCCTGAAGCTAACTGAGACTAGAAGTGTTTTAATTTACATTTCTCTTATGTCTCCAGCTTACCAGAAGAGCATGAAATGGCCATCCAAGAATACTTCAGGACTTCAGTCTGCTTAGATGCTGAACAAGTTCAAAACGGTAACCCTAACCTGCCTGGCCTCAAGAAGCTTATAATGGCAGTCTGCAAGAACCTAAACAGGTATGGTGTCCATTTAATGGAATGTGTAATATTACATACACTTGAATGGATTGGGTTGATTGACCCACGCGCTGAACTTTTTTGCGAGGCAGTGAAATTTCCCGCGTCATGCCAACTCTGGAGGTGTTTCACAGAACGCTCGACCAACAGCTCTCTCCAGGGATTGGACCAAAACAAGTTGGTGGCACCCATGATCCTTTGCAGTATTATCAGCGCTTAAAAAGCTGCTCTCTTCATGTATTTCCTCCTTATTTTCAGAATTTCTGTGATTCGGGTCCTGTGTCCTGTAGACTTGAGCAACTAACAAAACTGCTCTACTCGATAGAAGATAAGGTAAAGTACTGTAATATGTTTTAACAACAGCTTTTTATATGATAATAGAAAATGTTATAAGATATTACAAAGGACGACTCTGCTTCCTTTTTTCAGGTTAAAGGTTCTGTTTTTGAGTATGTTGGATTTGATGCGGGCCCACGGAAATCTCTCATACCAATCGTTACGTTTGAGGTGCTTTCTTTAGTACTTATGTCTACATAACATTTGTCATACGTGTGTATGTTCTATTTGATCGATTTCTTCTTTCACTGGTAGGTCAAACAAGAATCTCTCGGTATTTCCACAAAGATGTTCCTGAAAGTGGACATTGAAAGTGGGAAGCTCTACTTTAAGAAGTCAAAAGATGGACCCGAAGACAAATACTTTGTGCACAATAAAAGTAAGGACTTGAGGAGTTCATTTCTATCTCAAACAATTGATTGTCACAAAATGCAAACATCAGAATGATTAATTTAATCGGATTAATCCCAAAATCACTTTGGTGATTTCTTTTTTTAATTTTGTTGGAAGGATTTTAATAAAATTTGGTGATCCCTTGTCTCTATTGACGTTACAATAGAAAAACAAAGGTGTTAAACTCAGCGTTCTGTGTTGGCGGAATATTTTACAGTATCTTGCTATATTTTCTAGACTCGACTAAATGGCTACAGTGCCTATAGTGTCCACCAGAGATTTTGTATTTAACCCTGTGCTCTGTCCTGCTGTTTTGCAAAGAAAAGAAGCAATGTTTTTCACTTGGTCTTTATTTTGGAGTAATTAGCTACCAGAATGAATCATTTGTTATTAGAATCAAACATTCTGACATATTTCAAGCACACGCTAATCGTTAGAAGATTGCTCTTACACATGTGAGACCACAGAGAAGGTACATTAGCCTGGTTCATTGGAGGAAGCAGTTACAGTTATTGTTTTCTAAATTACTAATTATATATAAGAACATCTTTGAGTTTGTAAAGTTCAGAAAAATGTATTCAGGTGGTACATTTGATTCGGGTCAGTATCTTAAGAAATTAGGAACTTTAAGTAGTGCCACAAAAGCTATTTTTCCATGCTAATAGACAGATAAAGTGGGACTTGTAGTCATAAGAGTTTTAATCAGTCAGTAAGCCTTAAAAATCATTTTATAGAAAACGTCATACATGGACCACTTGTGCGTGCTACTACAGACAGTATAAAAGATGAATGTAGCCACCCTAATGTTACGTATTCGTTTTGGACTCTTTTGGCCAGAAGTGGCCAGTTTTGGAGAAGAGAATGACTCTGTTGCAAGTTTGTTCATTTTGCTGTATTCATATACATAAACAGAAGCAATGTAGCAAAGATTTTTATTAGTGCTAAGAGATCCAGTTAAGTGACTACAGTTAGTAAAGGTGAAGCCTGACAGATAGTGAACGCACAATCAAAGAAGCAGATAGATGAGTTTGAAAAAATCAATTCACCGGAGTTGTTGTGAAGGGGGGACAGACTGGCGATCTGCCCAGGGTGACCTCACCTCTCGCCCTATGATAGCTGGGATAAGATTCAAGTCCTCCCACAACCCTGATAAGGATAAGTAAAAGAGAACAGATGGGAGGTATTTTTGTTTATTGGAAGTGGAAAAAAATGTTTATTACTCCTGTGAAACTTGATGTTTTAACAACAGTGTCTATGAAGAGTCCCTTGATTTTTGAGACAGCCTCATTAAAGGAGCTGCAGACTTTGTGCTTGATTCTTCAGCCTGGAAGTTGCACCTTCTCTGCAGCAAGTGCAAAATAGCATGTGTGAAAACAAATGTCAAGAACTACTTTCAACCATCAAAAGCACTTAACTTAATAAGAATACTGCTCTTATCCATCAGTCCTGCAGTTGGTGAAATCCCAGAAAATGCACGCCAAGCTGGTCATTGCGGTGGAGACGGAGAAAGAAAAAGTTCTGCGGAAAGAGTTTGTGTTTGATGACACAAAGGTAAGCGTCTTTTTAAAGGCGATGCTCCCTATTCTGACCTCAGTCATGTGCACTTCATTAAATGTGATGTGTTTTGTTGTCTTGTGAATCCAGAAAAGAGAGGGCTTCTGTCAGCTGCTTCAGCAAATGAAAAACAAACACTCAGAAAAGCCTGAACCAGACATGATCACAGTGTTTGTTGGCACCTGGAACATGGGTAACAGTGATGTCATACAGAATTCAGTGCTTCAGTTAACTTAACTGTATATAATATAAAAACGGATCTGCAAACCTACAGGAAATGCCGGCCCTCCCCCGAACATCAACTCCTGGTTTCAGTGTAAGGGCCAAGGGAAGACACAAGATGACACAGCAGATCATATTCCACATGATTTTTATGTCATTGGGACTCAGGAGGATCCTTTGGGTGAGCGAGAATGGGCAGATACAGTGAAAGGTGTCCTGAGGAACATCACAAACATTAGCTTTAAACAAGTGAGTAACTGTGGCAAAGTTTTGAATTTGTAGCTGAATGCAAACACAAAGCACTAATGAATCAAATATTCTAAACATCTCCAAACATCCAGGTGGCAATTCACACACTGTGGAATATTCGTATCGTGGTCCTGGCCAAGCCTGAGCATGAAAACAGGATCTCTCATGTTTTTTCAGACAGCGTGAAGACAGGGATCGCCAACACCTTGGGTAAGCAGTTCCACTTCTCCTTGAGGCCTGTAATGATTGCTCATAAAAGTTCACAGAAAAATGACCCATCAGTGTTTACTGGTTTCAATTGCAGGAAACAAGGGAGCAGTGGGAGTGTCCTTCATGTTCAATGGGACATCTTTTGGCTTTGTCAACAGTCATCTGACCTCTGGAAGTGAGAAGAAGCTCAGGTGAGGAGAAAGTTACACTTTTCAAAGTATCTTTAAAAAGTTTGAATTGATTGGTAACATCATATAAACATATACAACATACATATACACAGGGTTCCTGGGCTCAAAATTAACCTTTGAGGGTAACTATGCAAATAACCATGATTGGTTTGCCTTTAGTTAAGGCAATACCCCGGACATTTATCAACAAAAAATGTATCTAGGCTTAAACAAATTAAACTCAACTCTTCCTTCCTTTGATAGAAGTCGCAAATCTCTTTGAAATCCGCTAGCATTTTTATAGCCTCTTCAGGGAAAACCCGATGCAGATATCAACAAAGGTGTCATTTCAATGATGGATGGGGAGGTAAAAATCCTAATTGTCTAGTGACATGTGCAAAATACCCCCCTGTTCACTTATTCACTACTTCCTAACAGAAACTTAGCAGTTGAGTAAATGGAAAGCAGGAAATGTAAATGTGCCTAACAATCAGCACAATTTGGTTTTAGCCTGCTGCTGACATTGACAAAATGTAGCCAGAAACACTTTTTTTAATCGTCTTTGCAAAAACAGTTAACATTATCTGTTAAATATTAGCTTAGCAGTTAAATTGTGCTAGCTGCTAAATATTGTAGGACCTTTACCTTAACCTATAAAAAGAACCTTGAGGTTTGAGTGCTTGTATGGTCAACTTAACAAGCATTCTGCATGACAAAACGAGCTGCAGCTTGGTAGGTATACTCAATCTAGTACATTTTCATGTTGTGCACCTTGTGCAGTATGTATTTATTTGGACAGACCACAGTTATTCTAATCAAACACAACAATTTGCACGATTATCAGAAATTAACGTTGCAACATTTGATCGCAACGCTTGATTACTGCCCTAGCTACTGCATTTTTGGAAACATTTGTTATTTTTCTTGCCTCAGACCAACAATTTGGGGTTTCGTCCAGATCTGGATCCAGAACTGCTAAAATATTGCTAACTTTCCAAAAATGAACTAGGGGAGGATGGGAGTAAAAATGAAAAGTCCATTCAGGTCATCTACTAATTGGTAGGCTGGTGGTTCAATCCCTGCCTGAACCAGTCTGTATACCAAATATCCCTGGGAAAGATACGAACCCTGAGAATGTGTTTGAATGTGTGTGTGAATGTTGGAGAGTAAGTAGAAAAACCATGGGGGAAAAAAAGCCCTTGAATATGGGTGAATGAGCCAAGTTGTACAAAGCGCTTTGAGTGCTCAGATAGAGCCCGAGGTGTCCATTTACCATTTGTTATGAAAGAATTTAAAATACACAACAAAATAAAGATGTCAGCAAACCAAAAGCGCTGAAAACAAATGTTTCAACTAAAAATACTCCTACCAATAGGAAACGGCAAATACTCACTAGTAGTTCTAAGCACTCAGCTAAAGCAAAGCACCAATAAATAATCGTCTGCAGGGCGATTCAGTGAGAGTTGTGAAACACACATGTGCAAAACGTTTAAAGGCAACCACTAAATAATGCTCATCGCCTAATGGCTTATAAGTCACTAACCAAGTGCGCGGCTTCAAAATCAGTACCGTGCCCTTCATCACTCTGGGTTTTTTGCAGCCAAGATGGCGTTGGTGAAAACGCTCATCTCAAGGTTTCAAAATGGAACTTTACAAACCAGCGAGTGACATCACAGTACCCATGTCCATCCTTCATATTATCTGTGTATTTGACTAGCTGTTACCCTGGATGAACATCCTTTCTGACTAATTTAAAATATAAAACAGGTGTTTTATTCAATATTAGCTGAAACTAGAGACTGAGCCTGTGAAGCCTTCAGGCGTGTGTTCACTGAGGTTACAGTGGGAGTCGGCGGCGGCTGTCTTAAACACAATCACAAGTCTTTTTTGGCAACCGCAGAAGTCGCCCCCTGCTGGTTTTTAGAAAAACATCCATGTTTAAGACAATTCTATGTTAGCTTCACTTTTCAACCCAGCAAGCTACATCCATCTTTATACTTTATACTTTTAAAAAAATTATTTATTTTCCATCTTTTTACTGTCATCATCATCCCCTTATACTAGTCACACGGCCACGATGGCAACCATCTTTGTCATTTTTCATGTCGGATTTTTAAAAATTATTCATGTTTTTTATTTATTTATTTACCTATATTTAACCTGGACAACATAAATGATGAATATGTATCCTCCTCTTTCTGAAGCCTTGCTTTAAAAGTCAACGTTTTGCTAAATGGCAGTAGAAACAGAAAACTTTATTGCTTCCTCCACTGATTCCTCACATTTTTGATGTTACTTCAATATTTTTTGCTGTATTTGCAGACGGAATCAAAACTATGCCAGCATCCTGAGATTTCTGAATCTAGGAGACAAGAAGCTTAATCCGTTTGACATCACACATCGCTTCACGCACCTCTTCTGGCTTGGAGATCTGAACTACCGCGTTGAAATGCCATCTTCTGTAAGTCATAAACCTTGTTTTATATCTACTTTACATACAGATTCACGGACTTTGCTTTGTTGTGTTTTTTCTCTCAGAAGCATGGTTGTGTTTTTTTTTTTTTTTTTAAACCCTGCTGGTTGTCAGGTGTCTGAGCTCTCAGCTGCTAACACTTTCAGTCACTACTTTCCCCTGTTCCCTTCACAGGAAGCTGAAAACATTGTGTCAAAGATCAAACAGCAGCAGTACCAGGAACTGCTCACCAAAGACCAGCTCAGCATGGAGAGGAAAGAGAGCAAGGTCTTCTTGCATTTTGGTGAGCTTTGATGAATACTGATCAGTACATGTAGGCATACGGTAGAAAGAAGTGTCTTCACTGTTGTTGCCATGCTTGGGATTTTCTGCAAAACACTGTCCTTTTTCTTATAATTGTGTTTGCATACATACGGGTTTTATTCTATTTTGATTGTAGCTGAAGAAGAAATCACATTCGCGCCCACGTATCGATTTGAAAGAGACACACGAGAGAGGTACGCCTACACAAAGGCCAAAGCGACAGGGGTAAGCTCACGTTTTATCACATCTCTGTTCCCCTACTATGCATCACGGTCACTTCACTGAGACTTTTAATTTTATCTGCTTCATTGCTGTAATTTTTTAAAATTTAATCCCAAATTATTTTATTCACTTCATCATGTTCGAATGTTATTAGTTTCTTATTATGCATAAAATTTAATTTTGTTTGTTTTAACGTACTCTTAATTTTAACTACATTTTTTTAGTGTACTTACAGCCTATTTCATTTTAATGAGGTTTCATCTTTTGAATTTAATTTTAATTTAAGTTACCTATCGTTGAATATTCTTGGTTTGGATTTTTGTTGGCTTATTATTCTTTCATCGACAGTTTAGGAAAAGTCAAAAATCACATTTACTGATAGCAAACGGTTGAACATGCAGCACGATCTCTTGAACCGATCCACGTTAGCAGGGCTATTTGCTCATGTTTCTTCCACAAATGACTGCCCATCATACTTCTTATATGTTGGGCTATTTATGTAGAGTTATACTTGAATTGTTTTACAGTCTTCAATTTGAAAATTCAAGTATTTTATGTATTAAAATTAAGATGATTTTAACTCTACAGACAAAATACAATTTGCCATCCTGGTGTGATCGCGTCCTACGAAAGTCATATCCTCTGGTTCATGTTGTCTGCCAAGCATACGGTGAGTAATCTTCTGTTAAACCTTTTTTTCTGCGGCTATATTATACATACAGGAATGTATATATATATATATATATATA
>NW_024582374.1:2111456-2158667 GCF_018398535.1 Haplochromis burtoni
ATATGTGGAAAAAGAGAGTTTAGCTCACTTGATTAATTCCAAGTAATTGTCTTTAACTGGACCAAGCAGCCAATATGAACTTATTGGTGCCTACATAAAATAAATAATGAGCCATTTTATCGTATTAATCTTTCAACTGCTGCTGCTGACTGCAGTCTTCATTGAGCTGTAGCAAAACCATGAACATTTCCTAAAGTTAGACCTTTTATAATATATAGAGAATAATCGTTAACTAATTTTATATATAGATCAATAATGTATAAAAATGTACAGTACTAGACTAAAGTTTGACACACCCGCTCATTCAGAGTTTGCTACTATCAAGTGTATGAAATGAAATGTAAACAAAATCTGCATATCTGAAATCTGACGGCAAAATAGGCCGTTTGACTTTGACTGCAGTTTATACGCTCGTCACTTCTTCAGCCAACTTCATGAGCTCATCACCAGGACCACACACACACTGACCTTTTGTTAGCTGTTTTTGTTTCACTCTAAGCTCAAACCAGCACAGAACATTTGATGCAGCACTCCTCCTTACAGAATGTGGACTCTGTGTCCAACTGAAAAACAAATGATGATCCCACCATCAAACTACACCCTTTCCTCCATATTTTGAGGTAGAACAATGCAGATTAACATCTATTTACTTCCTCTGCATCTCTCAGAACCTCTGATTTTTGACTGATCAGAGTCAGATTTCCACTGTTCTAATGTTCATTCTCTGTGGCCCTCGCGCTCTTCTTCTTTTGTTTTCACGTTTTGTTTCGCACTTAGAAAATAAGAAAAAAACCCTTGAACGCAAAAGTGTCCAAAGATTGAAGTGAAACTGCAGCTGAGACGTCCTTTCAGGCTAAATATGTGTAAAATATGCACAGAAGTGTTTATAAGTGTCTGTTTGAACTTGCAGGGTGCACTAATAACATCATGACAAGTGACCACTCCCCGGTGTTCGCCTCATTTGAAGTTGGAGTTGCCTCGCAGTACGTTTCCAAACAAGGTATGACCCCCACCCACCCAACCTACGCCACAGATGAGTCCGCTCAATAGCCGCAGTCTGATGCCGCTTTTATTTTTCAGATCCCAGCAGTGCGCCTCCTGGTGGAATTCAGATCATGAACTGTGTGGCCATCTTGTCGACAAAATCGAAGACCAAGTTCTTCATCGAATTCCATTCCAGTTTCTTGGAGAGTAGGTTTCCTCTTTCTGATTGACCGCATCTCACTAGATTCTGCTTTAAAGGAACAGTTCGCCTCAAAATCACATAAAAATCATGCTTCCTCTGGACTGTAAGTGCTGTCTATGAGTCACAGTCAGAATGCAATTGACACTGATGGCACTCAAAGGGAAACAAATTGAAAAAGCAAACATTAAACACTCAAATCTGTAAAAATACAAAGAATCCTGCCACCAGGTGACAAATACACTTTCCTGAAACCACAACTTTATTACTCAAAAATCCCCCACAAGCCTGGCTGTGAGAAAATTCTCCTGGGAGTTGTTTTCTCTTTGGTGAGCTACACCCACTCGTAGTACCACTGTGCAGAAATCGGTGTGCACCTACCCGTGCCGAGAAGCCGCTGCTCACAGTGTGACAGGATGTAAACATTAATACTGCCGTGTCAGCTAGCTGCACACTTCTTCTGGTCGATGTGTGTAGACACTAGAGAGAAAATACTTCCTACATTAAACTGCTTACTCTATTTAAAGTAGACCAATTCCTCTCCTTTCCAGTTCCATGCTCTTATTCTGGGACTCTACTAGAGGAGCTTTGCATTGTTCACAATGCAAAATAATCTTTTAATTTTTTAAAATTTTATTTATTTATTTATTTATTTATTTATTTATATTTTATTCATGCTTGAAATGAACTGTTTTAACCTTGAAGTCCACCCTCGCTGTGCCTGAGATTATATGTTATCTACTCTCACTGATGTCATGCACAGCCAAGATCTTTGCAGTAGACTTCTCAAAAAAAAGGGAAAAAGGTTACACCAAAAACTATCAATATGAATAAACAGCACTGCAGGCCAGAGCATGCATGTATGTATGCATGAATATTGGGTGAAGTGTCTCATCAAACGGGCTACAATGACTAAAAGCAAGCATTTCTAACAGAAACTGTAAAGACTACAGAGGGAGAGAACAGCGAGCACTCCGATGGGTCTATAAAAGTTTGGTTTGGCAACCAAGTAGAGGTAAACCACAGACACAGCTCACAGCACACACTACTTAGTTATGGCATCAGTCAGTCGTTATTCATAGTCATTGTTTCTGTCTTTTAAAGCTGACCCCTATCATCTCTGACCCTGAGTACCTTCTGGACCAGCACATCCTGATATGCGTGAAGTCGACGGACAGCGACGAGTCGTACGGTAATGAGCTCGCATTACAGCTTGTAATTTGGATACGGTGGGCTCAGCAGCGCTTACAGTTTGCTGGTGTGTTATCCCTAAAGGAGAGGGCTGTGTCGCGCTGCGAGCCGCTGAGATCAGCTACACCGAGTTTCAGATCACACTGACTCACCACGGGGAGAAGACGGGAACACTGACAGGTGGCATCCAGCTACGCACCTCTGAGGGCAAGCCCACCGAGAAGCTATACGGTGAGGCTGAGCTTCGACACAGGACGTATTTGTTCGATTTTTTTCTTCTTCGGTTCTTGAAGCTTTATTCTCATTTTGGTTCTTTTTTCAGATTTCATCAAAATTGAAAGGGATGACCCCATCGCCTCAAAAGGCAAATCTGGAGACCTCAATAAGTAAGATTTGGGGGTTTTTTGTGAACCTGTTGTGCATTCCCTTATGTTCTGTCATGGCTCGTTACGTATAAAATCAACCACATCCGAAAAACATTCTCACCCTCAAAATCAGTTGTTTTATTTCAGGAAAATAACTTCAATTTATTGAATGAAGTCATGCAGAAATGTATCTTTTTGCTGTGAAGATTTTTCCAGCATTTTTAACCCATCATAACTTCATAAGAACAGGAGATGTGCTATGGCTGAAAAACATATTTAACCTCTGCAAAATAATGAGTTTTACACACACTGGCAAAAAGTCAAAGTTTTATTCAGCACAGATTTTTTTTTTCTGTACCTGACTTGGAGCATCACCAGTTCGATGTCTTTCTTTGACATAGAGGAACTCTGGAGAAAGCTTCAAAAAGTGTAATATGGTTAATTTCTCTAATCACCCTGTGGGATAGGTCTAATATGGTCAACATTTTTGTGTAGCTTATGATCGCCCTCTGTGATTAAAGTCATTCAAAGAGTTTGAAAAACCTCTTTAGAACCTGAAAATGTTTGGTCAATGTCCATCTGTAAAGACTATCATATGGAACATGTGCACACCGGAGTTTAAATTGAATTTACAGCCATAAACCACACTTACAAGTGTTAAAATATGACTGTGGGAGAAAGTTTTGTGACACAGATGAGCCTGTTGCACGAAAGTTGATCCATTTTTAATACTTTTGAATCGTTGCGATATACGGGACATCATATATTGCTGTTTTCTCACAATCATCTGATGGGTGGCTGTAGGATGACTTTGGAAATCAAGAAGAGGAAGTAAGTGAAGACAGGGTTAGGGATTAAATGGTGGAAGAATGATGTAAAGCGTTCAGGCTGGAGTTGAGACAGGCTCTGGGTGGTAGGGAAGAGTTACAAATGACTGGAAAAGTAGAGTAATGAAGAAGTAGTGAGGGAAACTTCCAGGAAGGTGTTGGACGTATCCTTTGGAGACATGGTGGTGGAAGGAGGATGTACAGGAAAGTATTCTAATGAAGAGGTTAGCAAAGAAAAATGTTGTGAAGTCAGGGAGATGAAGAAAGTCAACAGGAGTATAAGAAGGGAGAGAGAGGTGGAAAAGGGTTATAGTGAGTGTGTATGAGTCTGGACATGAAGAAAGGACAAAAGGACTTGTATAACTTGGCTAGGCAGACAAAAATGAGCAGGAAAGGATGTGAGGCAGATTAGGAGATTAAGGATAGAGATGGAAATATACTAACAGATGAAAAGAGTGCGTTGAGAAGATGGAAGGAGCTGATTGTTGTAAAAAATGAGAGAGAGGAGGGCAGATGGATCAAAGTTGGTTAATATAAGAAGTGCAGAGCATTAGTGAGAGCAGCTATGAAGCAGAAAGAAATCCATTTGGTCCTGATGACATAGCTGTGGAGGTATGAAGATGGAGGGCAGGGGACTTTCTCGCCAGATTGTTTCACATCATCCTGCAAAGTGAGAGAATGACTGAGGAAGGGAGAAGAGGTTAACCAGCACCAATTTTCAAGAACAAGGGTGACGTGCAGATCTCTAACTACAGGGGGATAAAGATGATGTGCCATACCATGAAGATAAGGGAGAAAGTTGTTGAAGCTAGTTAAGAAAAGAGGCGATGATCAGTGAGCAACAGCAGCTTCATGCTGAGAAAGAGCTCTACAGATGGGATGTTTGTTTTAAGATGTTGATGGAGAAGTGTGGATGGGAAGGTCAGGGCGAGCTGCACTGTGCCTTTGCGGATCAGAGAATATGACAGGCTGATGATAGGGTGCCAAGACAGGAACTGTGGTACTGATGGGCTCATGGTGGGGGTGGAATTACATCAGAGATCAGCTCTGAGCTCCTTCTTGTTTGCAGTGCTGATGGAGAGGCTGACAGATGAGGTCAGGCGGTCGTTGTATACGTGATATTTGCAGATAAGACTGTGCTCTTTAGTGAGAGCTGGGAGCAGGTGGAAGAGATGCTGGAGAGACGGAGTGTGCTCTGGGGAGAAGGTGAATCAAAGTTAAGAGAAGCAAGACAATCCACTGTCATGCTGGTGGCATAAATAGCAGCTATGAGACTGCGATTCAAGTTTTTCTGTTGCCTGATTAATTTTGATTGCTGGTTTGGACCATCAAAACTACTCAGCGTGATTTTTCTTTTTTTTTCTTCTTCTTTTTTCTGGTTAACAGGTCTTGTAGCAACCAACCACATGATATTTCTAACCCCAATTACATGGGAGTGTCATTCAGAGGTGGGAATGTGATAGATAAAGGCTGGAGTTACAGCATGCCACCGCGAAATGTTCCCTGTGGTGGACAAGCCGGAAAAGAGCCAAAGAAGGGTTACGATGTGAGCACACGCAGCCCCACGGGAAAGCCTGCTTCTGTGTAAGTGTTAGCCTCTTTCTGGTTTGAAGACACTTCAGTTTCATTTCTAAAAATACCTCTAAACCTTTATCTGATCTGATTCTATAGAAAATGAAACCGATGTCATTAACTTATGATTTCTCTGACAGGGGTGAGAACGGAAAGACGTCAGAGATGTTTGACAACCCGTTGTATGGTTCAGTGACCAAATCACATGGTCGGTCTAAAGACCAAGACCAACAACAGAAGGACCTTCTCATACCCCCAGATATGCTATTTGGATCCTCCAAAACAGCAGATGGAGATACCGATCGTCCTCCGGTGCCCACTCCACGCAACCGCTCCTTCACCTGCTCTGAGAACAAACCTCAGCCTCCAACACCAGTCAGCCTGCATCCCCCATCACAAAAGAAACCAGTGGTGCCCTCACGCTCAGAAGGCGGGATGGGCCTAAGCCGCCCTCCTTTGCCTGCTAAGTCCCGACCGGGTGTGCCAGAGCCCCAGACCCCCAAACCAAGAGACTACAGAGACACCTCAGAGCTCACCAGCAAACACAGACCACCAGGAAGACCTGGTGAGTCTCGCAAAGACAGCAAGGAACCTACTCAGGTTTCCAGACAGCTATAATACACTAAATGACATCTCTTTGTCTTTTTTTTGTGCATCCAGACGTTTCCAAGACGGGTCGCCCTGTGAAGTGAGACTGAGAGGTACAGCTTCCTGGCTGCATTTCTGGAAATATTTTTAAAAAACCCTTGTCTCTCATTTTAGAGGACAATCACATATCTGTGCTGTCATTATAGAGAAGTCAGTTGGCTTAGCTTTGCACCTGTCCAAAGGTCTAAAAAATTCATCTGCCTGTCATCCTCAAAAACTCACTTTGTAAGTTAGACTGAGCCGGGCTAGCAGTTCCCCTTTATTTCCAGTCTTTATGCTAAGCTAAGCTAACTAGCTTGTAGTTAGCTTAGTTATCTACTTATCTGAGTGCTAGTGAGACATTAAATGGGTGTACCAGTGTCTAACTCAGCCTTCAAATGTATGTAAACTCATTTTTTAGTTTCTTGGATTTCTGCAAAGCTCGCATTGGAACGTAAGTTTGAACCTGAAACCTGCTTCTAAATTAACTGTTACATTTCATTTGGAGTTTTTACACTATACAGTAGCTGATGAATGTTTACCGCACAGTATTATCTTGCACAGACATGTTTGCCTTTAATATGTGCAAATGATGCTCCAATGAATTCCAATATTAAAGCTTGAATTACATGTTGTGTGTGTGTTTTATGTCACGTCACAAATGACTGCTTTTAAAACTTGGAGTGTAGGCCGCTACAATCTGCTGCGAGGACCAGACCGGTCACACTGCAGTGATTTGCCTCCATCTGCTGGTACCTAAAGGAACTGCAGGCAGTCTGAGACTTGCAATTTATTCAAGGGGACTTTCTGGCTTGGTGTTATTGGAAATACATCTACATTTTCTCTTTAATCAGCTGTGACTAAAAAGGTGAGGTGGCACAGTTCCTGATGTGCACTTTCAGTACAAACTGCTTCTACTACTACGCCTCTTCATTGTCGTAAGGCTGCAGCCTGTAACCTCCACCCATCTCGCTTTTGTGCCTCTGCCTTTGCTCCTGTTCCCATCAGAGACCCAGCTATTGTAGCTCAGCCAGCACACTCATCTCTGATCAGCCTTTCTTCCTCTTTCCATCAAAGGGTCATGCTTACTACATGTTCTACCCACCTTAAAACTCATCTTTATTTCATGACACATGTTTACACACCCCAGTTCTTCTGTGCAGCTCCATGTTTGAGTATTTGTTTGGCTGGAAGATGCTGCATATTTGGGGAATAGTCACCAATAGTTATAGACATGGTTGAAGACATGCGTTGGTGTACATTGGCTGTGTTTTCTTGGTGTAGATGTTGAGGCTAACAGCCTAGCCAGTTCTGTTGGTTTAGTTGGTAACTCTTTTGGAACTGGCTGAGGAGAGAAGAGCAAAGTCTCTGATGAAGTCCAAGTGTGTGAATGTACTCCACTGCAAATATTTTACACATATGTTGACTTTAAAATATGACTGAAATAACACCAGCGGTTTCTGTGTTTTCCACCCTGAGTATTTGAGAATTAGAAGGCCCTATCATGGTTTTCCTTACCTTTCATGTTATACAGTAACTGTCTGTAGCTGAAAACAAAAATCCCAAAATGACAAAGTTCAAGGAAAAATACAAATAAATTCTGAAAAAACAAATTACAGACAAACAAATTCATAATTACAGAAATGTAATTACAGCGACTATGGTACCAGCTGTCTTTGCATTGTGCATTTTTTTCTGCTAAATAAAATAAATAAATATAATTTAAAAGTCATTTTTATTAAGTTCGTGTTTTGTTTTTGTTTTGTTTTTTAATTAAGGACCCACACCCTCTCCTAGAAGATGTAATTTGAAACTTTGGATGCATTAATTATAAACTTCCAACATATATTTATTTATTCTTTGGTTGCACCAGAAAAAAAAGATTTTGTATTTTTCATAAGCATTTTGTTTAATGTCAGCTGACAGTGTTAAGCTTTTTTTAATTATTGTCTCTTTAAATTATATTTTATTTTATTTAACTGAAATATATTTTCATATGAAGTTTTTATTTATTTATTAATGTATTTTTGGGGAAATCGCAATAAAATTAAGTCAACTAGATAAACAACTGTGCATGAACGTTGAGCTTAGCTCTGTCGCCTCTGTGTGGCGAACTTTAGTAATTACATCCTGGTGTGTCTCAGGAATATTAAGGGTTTGATACGTCATCGACAGGCGACGCGCCGCTAGGAGAGGGCAGCAGTAAGAATGGTAAGGATTCACGATGAAATTATGACTTTTCTGTAGAGTTTATAGCAGATAGGTGCGGCAGGAGAGAGCCTCTGACCCGAGCACACCTCGGTGTTTCTCTCTAACCTTTATTCTTTCAGCTTAAAAAAAAACAAAACAACCCACCGCCACGCTAACCGTGCAGCTAACGTTAGCATGTGTTTCTGCTCCGCAGCTTTTTTACTCGTTTTTCAAGTCGCTGGTGGGGAAGGACGTCGTGGTGGAGCTCAAAAATGACCTGAGGTTAGTATTCGTGTTCAATTCGCTCACATAACCTGCTGTTTTCCGGCCTGTGTTGTTTGGTCAGCGATTGCTGTTTGGAGCTTCGTTAATAGTCGCAGCAGCGCTCCTACAGTCACAATTTGAATATTGATTTTTTTTATTAGTTTTCATTTCATTGCAGCAGTTTTTAATACTTCTCAGCTTTAGTTCCGTTTTATTGAATTCTGCAAGAATATTCCAACACAAACAGCTCACTCTCAGTCATACACATTCTCAGAAAGTCAAGCTAACAACATTTCCTGTGTGTTTTACTCTGTGGTTGTTCAGTTTGTGAGGTTAGAGTTCCAGGTTAGTTCGTTATGTTACGCACTTCTGCAATCAGTCATCAGTGAAAGGCCTTAGACAGCGATCAGTGGGCTCTGAGTCTTTATTATGAGCTCAGCACTGAAATATTTATTACGTATTACCGTAGCTGTCACTGCTTAAATGGAACTAATCTGCATGAAACTGTCGACATAAAACACAGAACGTTTTATTTCTTGTAACTGGTCACACTGACGACCACTGATGAAATGATTGTCGTGGTTGACTTCTTGTTGGAGATGATGGGGGGGGGGGGGCGGTTTCTGAATAAAATCTGAAGTATCTTCAAACAGGATTGAAACTGAAACTGGACAAAATGTAGCTTAAAGTAAGATTTTGAATCCAGGTTGCAGCCTGTCAGGTCACAGCCGCAGAATTACATTTGTTTTAACATTACTTCAACTTCTGTATGTCGGATAAAAGTGAAGCGGAATAAAATGTTTTGTGAGATCAGAGTCACAAACCTGTCTGCTTTGTTTCCGTGTTGCAGTGGTGGTATCAGAGCTTTCTTTCATAGACGGAGTAGATTGTACAAACTACAATGAGACTTTCTTGAACACTAACTGTTCCCTTCTCAGAGTTAAACCCTGGAGCAGGGTCCTGATGCCTGTCAGTAATGACGGTTTTAAAATAAAACAACAGGTTTGTGCTGCTGCCTGTCGTTTCCAGTACAGCTTCTAAAATATGTGCAAATTACTGAATATTATATTTTGGTGATAATTCTTATTGTTTCACCACCCAGACCTGTGGAAATAAATGTTTAAATACCCATAAATTAATCAATAACTGGCATGGAAATCCTGAGGTCAGAAAGAAAACCTCAGAAGTCGTGTTTGCTTCACCTGGGCACACCTGACTGTAAATTCCACCCAAATACCGATGAGCTGTTCCCAAGCCTCATAATCTAAAGATCAATTGAGCAATTTTGGTTTGTATTTGTGAACAGAGTCATGTTCATGAATGTGTGTGTTTCTCTCCTCAGCATCTGTGGAACGCTTCATTCTGTTGACCAGGTTGGAAATAATTCATTTGTTTTCAAACGGAAGCTGTTCAGTTTTTAAATTTCTGCATGCCGTTTTCACATCGCTGTCCTCTGCTTGCGTGTTTCAGTACCTGAACATTAAGCTCACAGACATCAGCGTCACAGATCCGGAGAAATATCCACACATGGTAAGTTTTGCTTCTGGAGACTTTCTACATTTCATACAGGGGGAAAAAAGACTACAGAAACAGATGAGGCTGTCGCTGCTAAACAGGAGTTTACGGTTTTACAGTGTACAGAAAAAAAAGGCTGTTGCCGTGTACTTACAAGGTTTTTAAGGTTCTGCTACAGAGGTCTGTACAACCAGTAAAAGAAACTACATTCTCTGCTGCTGTATGTGAGAATGTAGAGATGCTGCCCTTCTACCTGATGAATCTTTTGATTAGATGAATATTCCAGCGGTGAAAATTTGCACAGGACTTCTGTTTTCCACACAGAATGATGCATGATAAATAATTAGGGGCTCAATTATGCCCCCCAAAAAAGACACACAGACAACAGCTCCTCCCGAGTTATACAAATATGTTTACACAAATATCTTTTACATTGATTGTGTTTTTCATCTATTATACACAAAGCTTTGTTTTCATCATGTATGTGAATTTTGCAACATTTGCTGCTGCTCAGTTTTTAATGAGGTCAAGAGGAAAAACTAAAGTTAGATATTTTTCCCCGTGTTGTTGTTGTTATAATACAGCATCAAGAACATAAGTATAAACTTTAGCTCCTTATTTAAAAGTTGCATAAAATCAGAGTTCGGACATTAGAAAAGGCCTTGAATGTGCACTCCTTAAAGCTCACCAGCAGCTCCAGCACCGAGTGACGGCTGTCTGTCTTCACACTGTTTTCATTTGCTGCAGCTGTCTGTGAAAAACTGCTTCATCCGTGGGTCGGTGGTCCGTTACGTTCAGCTGCCGGCAGACGAAGTGGACACTCAGCTGCTGCAGGACGCTGCACGGAAAGAAGCCATGCAGCAGAAGCAGTGACGGGGCTGCGGGACGGGGGGTGGGGGGTAAGGGGAACAATGAATGGGTAGTTCTGGTTTTGGGTTAAGTTTGTGCAGCCTCTCTTTGTCTCTGAAAATGTGTCTTTGACACTGGGGATCAATCATTTGCAGTTTTTGTTTTCTTGTTGTTTTTTTTAACCTCACAGACGGTTTAGATGTCATCATTTGATCCCTTTTTTTGGTTTTATATAGAAATAAACTAATCAGAGAGTCCGGAGAGGAAACCTGCTGTGATGTTCATGTTGATGATAACAGGCACGCTTTGCTTATCAAGTTGTGGCTTTTTTATGCCTCTTGGAAATAAACATTATTTTATTTATATTTTCATGACATTTGTGATTTATTTTTTATTTTTTTAGGATGATCTTGGTGACATGTTGGAGGATTTGAGTTTTTGCTGCTGAAGAACTGTTTTTCTATTCCAGTATTTTTGAGTACTGGAGTGTACACGTCAGATTTTCAGGGCTGACGATCACATTTAAGCTCTGCTTTAAAAACCGCAGCCAAAAAAATTTAGACCTACTCAAAGCAGCACAATTTAAAGCCAAAATTTTTGAAGTTTTTTTCCAGTGAATAATCAAAGTGGTCAAACATCCAGGGTACCGGTGCTTGTTTCTGTTACTCCATGTCGCAGACATTAAACTACTGCAGGCTGTGATCTGTCCTTCCAGCTACCGAGCTGACTGAAATGAGCCTGTTACATTTTACAGAAGAATACTTTAATGACTTTCATGCTGTGAGATGTTCAAATGTCATTAATGGTCATTTAAAAAAAACCAAAAAAAACAATTATGCAAAAAGGAGTTGGCCTGTCTGATCTCCTTCATGCTGTTGCTGTTTTCTTCAGCATTTTGGGCATCAAGCTTCTGCAGCAGTACGTCTGTTTCTGTCCGTCTGCTGTTTTTCACAGGAGTATCAAACTGTAGTGATTACAACTGGGAAATTACAATAAAATTAAAGCATATTCCCACACAGCTTCCTCTGATCCTTGCACCACCAACACCAATGGCCTAATTCCAGTAAAAGCTTGCACGAGAGGTATACAGTACTAATGAATTCATGGCAGAAATTAACTTTAAAAAAAAATGACTATAGCACAGAAACATCCAGCGACTTGTTCACTTTCAGGGTTAAACAGTGAAAGTGTCAGGGGTAAATGAGTGTTTCAGTTATTGACAGCTTTTATTTTTTCCTTGGTTTTAGATGGAAAAATCTGGCTGAGCCGACCCTAATAATACGCGGATATTTAGAAGAGTTCAAAAGCCAAAAACAAGGTTGAAATCATCTCTTCAATCTCTTTGTTCGAGTCTGTGGCTGTAACCAGAGTGGAAGGTACAATCGTTTGAAATGTTACATGAAAACTGAGTGAAAAAGCCATGGTGAATACTTTCGATTAAGTTTACTGCCACCCTCGCCATCCAATTTCAGCCTGGTGTTTCAGGAACACCAGTCAAATCTGTGCCCGTAGATCGAGGGACATTCCTCATGAACACAAAGTGAAAGAAAATAATAAAGCGCTCACTCTTGAGTTAATACATAGAAATCCAATACCTTTATTTTACATTCATACATCTATAACGTTGTACAATAATTTTAATGCAGTTTAAAAAAAAAAAAAAAAAAAAAAATCCAATCCGAAAACAAGTCCTGAAGTTTTACAATGATGAGTCTGCACGTTCAAAGGTTGGTGACGAGCATTTAAAAATATACACTCACACGCTCACACACAAACAGGGATCTAGGACAAGTGGCGTCCTTGAGTTGTACCTTAACAGAGCTGGGCTGAATGGAGAGGAATTCAGTCACCATAGAGAAAGGCACATTGAATACACAGTGTATCTACAAAAACAAAAAACCTCGACATTTACACGACTTTTACCGTAGGATCTAGAACAATGAGCAAAACTGTAAACCTTCACTTATGAAAAACAAATCAACCAACAGAAGTCACACCTATACGAATACATTTGAAGCAAAATGTTTTTCTTGGTCGTTACAAAGCAGTACCTTGAAATGCATTTCAACACTTAGATTGGCTCTGCCCGCAGAGAGCAATCCTACGGATATAATTACACAATATGTCACAATATTTATGCAGTTGCCCACTTCGTGCACGCCAGAACCCGACACCGGTTAGAGAGTACCTCATGCACATCCTCAGACAGCAGCAGACATCTGATATGTTTTACACCAAATCCAATTATTTATTTTTTAATTCCCCGCTCACGTGAATATGGCAACTTGACAACATGTACGTACATCTACATAAAAATCATGTATAGACAACTCTATACAGCCGCAAATCCCATTATCTTAAAATATATGTACCACCCGTCAAAATTTTCAATACTTTCAGAAAAGTAAGTTCTCTGATATAAAATACTGTTTTTTTCAAAAAAACTGATTGTTTACATTCCATCCTTCTCAACAAAATAAAGCTTTTTATATACGTACCTTCGAAGCTTAAAAACACTCCCCACATACATATATATATTTATATCTATATAGAAACAATAAAGTGACTAAGACGCCATGTGGCTCTACGTTCACATGTAGTGGAAACCCGTTTAGAATGGCATACGCAGCCAATTTACATGTCTAATAAACACAGTGTGGCACTACAATTTTGGATGATTGTACAAGTTGGGGTTCATAAATGCCAAGGTCAAGATTGCCTCCTTTAAGCTGCTTCCTTCATCTGGCTCAGCATGCTTTCGTCAAGTCAGTGGGCATGTCTACTGTGGACATACGGTACTGGATCTTTGTGTTAGTGATGGCGCCGTGCTTCTGTCGAAGATGCAGCCGTAGCTGGCTCTTGTGGCGGAAGTGCAAGTTGCATTTTTCACACTGAAAAAGAAAGCGCAGCGGCGTTATTTTCACTCGCTTTGGTTGGACTTGACTCAGGAGGTTCCTAACTTTGAAGTATCATGCTTACATGGTAGGGCTTTTCGCCTGTGTGTATGCGGAGGTGGCTCTTCAGCGTCTGCAGGTGACGGAAGCGGGTTCCACAGATCTCGCATGGGTATGGCTTCTCGCCCGTGTGGATCAGCACATGAGCGCGCAGATGAGCAACCTTGAAGGAAAAAAAAAAAAGTGGGAGTGAAACTTAAATTTAACTTTTCAGACATCACATGTTTTATATCAGCACGTCTATGGGCACTCCTGTCGAGCTAAAAATGATTACAGCTGCCCATAATTACAGCTCAGATTCGAGCATTAGCACGATTAGCTGATAACACAATAGAGAGGGAAAATTTTTTGTAAGACACTCTTGAGTTTAAAAAAAATAAATAAAATAATGTAAGGGCATAATTACCTGTACAAAACGAGCTCCACACGTCTCACATTTGTATGGCTTCTCTCCTGAGTGGATGCGAGTGTGAGTCTTGAGGTTAGCTGGTCTGTTGAACTGAGCACCACAGATATTACAGCGATACGGCTTCTCTCCTGAAAACAAGAAGCAGCACTTTAGATTTCAGCAGCCTCTAAAGCCGATGAGTTAGATAAATGAGACTCGTGAATTGCTTTTACCTGTGTGGACAGTCTTGTGGCTGGCCAGGTTGCCCTTGTAGCGGAAAGCAGCCTGGCAGCGGTCGCACTTGTATGGCTTGTCGCTGTGTACTTGAAGCATGTGTTGTTTCAAAGCTTCGTCTTCAGCAAATTTGGAGTCGCATTCGTTACAGAAGAACGTGCCGTTTTCTGTTTAAGAGAAAAATCTGATGTTGACTTGTGCTCCGAAAGCGCTCAGATTCATTTTGGAGGTGAAAAGAAATCTCAAACTCACCACAGCTGGAGTCTGAATATTCTGAATGAAGCTCTGACATTTCCTCTGATAGACGGGACCTGGAGTGGTTGGGACAGACTTCCGAGTGCTGCGGGGACTGGGAGCCACAGGACGAGCATGTGAGGCGGTTCAGGTAGTGTGGAGGGTGGCCATCGCCATTCCTCAGAGACCCCTCAAGCGCACTGCAGACACAAAATCGAAAACTAATCCAGTCAGACATTTCAAATCAGATTCTTCCAACATAAATTTTATTACAAAAATAAAAATCCTACAACTATCCTGCCTGATATTTACAAACACTGAATTTCACTTCATGCCTGTTTTTTCTTATAAGAAAAAGAAATTTTATGTGCTCATAAAGAATCTTAAAATCTGCCCAGTGTGTCATCACCTCAACTATACATTTCCTTGTTTTGTTTAAAGCATGCAGATGTGTACGTGTCAAACAAAAACCCACCTGTTAATGATGTTGTTGAGGCGACTAGCCTGGGGTACTGGTAGATCCTCGCTGTTGCTCTTGCTCGTCGTTTGTGGGTCGAGGTTCTCCGAGTCGTTGGGGTGGAGGTAGGGTTGCAGGGCAAGGCGTTGAGGTGAGTGAAGCCCAGGATCCCTTAACCCCACCTTGTCCTCCTTGGCACTCTGATTCAGCACAATGAACTTGTACTTCTTCCAGTTGCGAGCTTTGGGGTCCTGCGTGCCTTGTGGCGTTTGCGCTCCAGCAGCTTGGGAGAGGCTGGCGTTCTTGCTGCTGCTGGACTCTGTCGGGGAGTTGGGCTGGCAGTCTGATTTGAGGGGGCTCTGCGGGCTGCTCATGAGGCTCTTGCGTCCAGTGGAGATTCCCAGGGGATAGTGCTGATGGATGAGATCTTCCTCGGCCTGAGGAGCGTGCTCTTTGCCCAAGTCTTTCTGGTGCTCAAGGGACAACATGGGAAATGCACGCTTCCTTGTGCTGAAACCGACAGACTGGCTGACCCCCTCGTGGCTCTCTTTCCTCATCTCATCGTCTCTCACTACCTCCCTGGAAGCATAGGTGGTGGAGTGAATGATGCCGGAGGAGTTTGTGCCAATGCCTCTGCTGTAGTCTGCCCTGATGCCGCTGTCATGCGGAGGACAGTGCTTGTGGTGGATGCTGCTCTTTGAGAGGTCAGCAAAAGCATTTTTGGTATCGGCCAGCTTGCAGAGAGGGAAGGGGAATCCTGGCATGGGAAACTGCCCGTAGAGATGGTAGTTGCTGGGGGTGCTGACCCCGCTGAACATGTTTGAACCGTAGTGTCTCCCGTCCCTGAACGGAGCTACACGGCTGTGCAAACTGTCAACAACATCATGGGCTCTGTAAGCATGGACATCCTGAGGTAAAACCAAGGGACTGACCAGAAACTCGTCTCTAGGCAGCTTGACAGTCGGATCACTGTGAAGAGAACGAGGATGCCGTAAACATGGAGGTATTCATAGCCATGGATTTATTCTTATCAGCAATTTAAAAAACACAAACAAAACAAAACTGGCTTCCACCCACCTGGATTTGATGAATCTGTGGCAGGTGTCTACAACGTGGTCCATCTGCAAGTAGATAGCTGTATTCATGATAGCCATGATCAGACTCTCCTTTAGTGTGAGACGGGAGGTGTACATAAACTCTAGCAGGATGGCAAAGCCCTCTGGGTCCACCTTTGGGTCCAGACTGATAGCACTAAGGTTGCACTTGTGGGAGTCAGTGAAGATCGTGTAAAACAGCCCACTGCAGCAAACGAAAGGAGCAGACATGCAAAGATCAGTCGCTTGTTCAAAAGAAATAGAACGGCACAAACGCCGATTTTAGTTTCACACACCTGCAAGCCATGAGAACGGTCTTGTGTGCACGAAACTGCTGCCTGTTGACCAGGATAGTGACATCTGTGAGGATATCTCTACTGCGCAGCCGGTTCAGGTTGAGCAGAACATCACTTGCATGGCGCGTGAACTGTATGCAGCTGTCTGCTGCGCAAGCCATTTTGTCAAGTTCTGCAAAAAAAGGGCAAAAGCATAAAGATTATTCTAATTTTTTAAAAAGAAAGCAAGTTTAAATAAAATATTCGTGTATTTGGCTGCCATGCCACAAAGAGTATGTGTGCCTCAAGTAGATGAACTTGGGCTCAAGTTACTGACGATCCTCCGAAGGCAGCACGCACATCACCAGAAGGCGGCGCCATTTATTAAGTAAACACTGTCTAGACATTTAAATTTCTTCTTTGGAGTCATTTCTCTCCCCCTCACTTTCTCTCTCTGAACCTCTGGTTAACAGCTCAATGCAACAAACTCCTTTGCACACGTGAGCATTTTAAGACCATCCAGACGATATAAATGTGCACGGTTTAAATACACTCCACAGAAAGAGAAAAGTTCATGTTGGTCATTAAAACTTGTACATTTTTAAGGCAAACACCTGCGCATTACGCATTAATGAGCTGTAAGATGGGCGTTGTGGTCTCAGAGTTGGGGCTCTCCTTCAGCGCATTCGCAGCTGTACAAATAAAAGCGAATTGACTAAGTTATTACTCTAAACTTTTTGTTGGCACACAAATAACCTCCAAATTTTAAATTCATCCGCAAGATGTCCTCACCATGGCACTTTTTTTAAACTCACACCGGTGCAGCTGGGAGGGTAACACAAGTGAGAGTTTGACTTGTTTGCTGTGGTAAAACCGGTGAAGCCCCGCAGCGCTGCGCAGCGCATGTCTTTAAGCGCATTTCTGGGTCAATTACTGCACGAGAGCAAAAAAACTAACATTTAATTAACTGAAGGAAGAATCGGCTTCACGAGACGGCAGGGGACTCATAACCGGATATTTACTTCAGTGTAACTAGACACGTCCGAAAATAGAACCAGAACAGAATGCACCTTAAAGTAACTGATGGCCAATCATGAAGTACTTTCTTCAGTACTTCCCCCCCTCCTCCTGTAAAACAGAAAACCTCCGAGGAGTATCACAGCTTTTAAACTTCATTTCAGTGATAGGACGCGTTTGTATTTATTTTTAAATCTAAAAATATCTATAGTTTTATTTTCATTTCTCGGGTCTCTCGTCTCAGACTGCGCGTAAATTACTGCACAACCGAAACTGCGCACGTCTGGGTGAAAAGCTCTCAACTCGGCGTAGTTTGGTTATCATGCAGCGAGCTGTCACAGTGGAAACATGAGAGACAACTTGTAGCCTCTGCCGCGGAAAAAAAACACACACACACTCAATCGCTCTCACACTCACACACACACACACCTTCCAACTCTAATATTTCCGCTCCAGTGTTACGGTAACAGCGGGGCTCGCTGTGCGCAGCTCTTTGCGCTCCATTAGAGCAAATTACGGAGGAAAAAAGAAAAACGCTGAGAACCTGCGGCTGCCACGCTGCCAGCAAAGTTCGTGTGAAAGCGCAGCGAGACCACTCAAAGTGAATCACCGGGCAAGAGCGATCGCAACCGCCCGGACACCTGATTTCACGCGATCTCCGGGCGGCACACGCTCATCCAGCCCCGCCGTAGCTACAGCCTCCTGATAGGACAGGCTGTCAGCGCGAGCGTCGCGAGCCGGAGCTCAGCGGCGGCCGCCGCTCTCAGCCCCGCCGCCTCACTGCGAGCGCGCGACCGGGCTGAGAGCAGCAGCCGCTCGCGCTGTCACAGCCCGTCAAACAGCCCAACAAGCACACAAAGCACCGGCATACATGTCGAAAACAGCAGCAACAAATAACACATAACAACTTCGCGCCAAATTAAAGCAGAAAAAAATAATATGGAATTTAAAAAATCACCTGGTAGCGCTTTCCTAGAAACTTCTTGCATCACCACTTCTAAGAACCCCAGTTCTAAGAATCAGACGAGCACAATTCTCGGAATTTGAGCCCCGGACCGTACCACTCTCCCGGGGCAGGGGAGAGGGACCTCCCGAACTGCGAGTTAAAACAACCCGTTTCCAGAGCAGATATCCCTCCGATTTTCACGCAAGGCGGCTCTAACGGCGAGAAAACTTAAAAGCAGCGTTTAAATAAGCACAAAAATGTGTATAATTTTTTAAAAATTTGAACATTTAGCAGCCACATCCCCCGCCTTTTGGTTCGATCCGCAGTCACAGGACGTCGAGCAGGCGACGTCACCAGTTCCTTAAACCCGGCCCCCGAAATTCTCAGAACTAATTTATATTCCATGACTTAAGCAGCGCATCGTTTGGCTGCCCGTCGTCGCATTTAACACACAGACCGTACATGTACAGCACACAGACAGCCCTCTTAATTAGGCCCATGCGGACAGGCTCGCTCCTCTCTATGTCCACGGTTCTTTTTTCTTTGTGGTTTCCTGCAGGTTTGCTGTGACCACATAGACGGAGAATACATCGAGTCACCACCGGGGTTTGTTGCAAAAGGAAAGCTTCGATAGATTTATTATTCACAAGTACTGTAGGCAGCCTGTTGAGCAGTGTGGATGCCACTTGTTTTGTTTTTGGGGTGGTTTTTTTCTGTCAGTTAATCAGATTTTTCACTAGGTAGGTTGAGAGTTTTTCTTGTGATATTCTCATGCGCGCATAGCGGTTTCTTGCACTGCCTCTGCCTTTTGGTTTTTGCTTTAAAAGCAGGTGAATCTGAGCGGATTGTCGCTAAAACAGCTGCTAGTAATTGAGAGCTTCGGTAAATGAACTTTGAGATTGTGTAGGAAACTTGCAGAAAGCATGAGGTGAGCTGAGGAAGAAGACTGCACAGGAGTGAATGCATTTATATTTTTAATAACGTTTTTTAAATTATGCGAGGAGGTGAGATGTCAGGCTCATAGGTAGTGTGTTTTTGGCGCTATAATAATGTTATAGACGGGGAACTTGTATTCTGTTTCATGCTGCATGTACTTGTCCTGTTTTTCTGATTGGATTACTGGGATTAATTGGGAAGGGGAGGATGCCTGTCAGGTGATGTGCACACTTTAAATGCAAAGTGAAAGATTCCTGGAAAATTAATTAAATGCATTGCTGTGATTTTCTTCCCCCCACTCTACTTTTTTTTTTTTTTTTTAATTTAAGGCATGTGTACTCTCTGTTGCATCATTTCACAGAGTTGGGCAAGAATAAACTCCTCAGCCTACTGGAAGTGTGTTTTACTTGGTGCTTTCCTCTCTGAAACCAGCAGCAGCACTTGGGCGTCTGCGTGAAACTAGAACCAAGTGTGTAGATTTGTTACATCCCTACATCGAGGGTAGAAGTGGTGTGAATTTATGCGCTTATTACTCGCTAATAGTTGGCTTCTGTGTCTCGTTTAGGGGATGCCAATAACTGAAAAGTACTATTCATTTCATGAGTTTGTGGGCTTGCATTTACTGTCAGTGACTCACCCTGGAAACTTTGCTTGTGGTGATTCCAAACCACGGATTCCCCGTCTTTTCTCATCCCGTTCACTCCTTGGCACAGAAGGAGCATTTGCTGAGCTGGAGAATATAACACAAAATAACAGTAATTATTGGAAATATTAGGTCGAATGAATAACAGACTTATGTCTCCTCGAAAGAAGAGACACAAGTCTCCAAGTAATTCACATTTCTGGTTTCTCTTGTGTTTTATGAGATATATAGTGGGTAGCACTGATTAAATATTCAAATAATGCATCTGATCTGCATTTACTGTAAATATTAAAGGGCAAAGAGTGACTGAAGATCCATTTTAGTGGAACATACAGCTGTGTTATGTGGATTTGTATTTAATTTATAAAGCTTTGTAGTCTATCTTTTACATTTTTGTATTTTAATGCATTTGTATAAAATTCAGAGTTATTTTACAGTTTTTTCTAACTGTCCACAGGTCAAATTTTTCTGAGAGAAAATAGTTTTAAAATATCTGACACCACAGATTGCTTTTTCACAGCCCTTTACCTCTGAATTCAGCGAACAACAAACTGCGTTTCCTTTTCTTTTCCTTCTTTCTTTGTTTTTTTATTAACCCTTTGCATGGCGACACACTCTGTAACCATCATTTCCCCGTGGATTGCCCGAGCATCCACCCATCTGGATCCGGCATCCCACTAAAAACACTCCAGGTGTTCACAAACCATTGGGGAAAGGGGGGGAAAAGTCTCCAAAATAATTAAGACGCGCGCTTTTACAGCAATCTCCGATTCAGCATTGCCAAATAAAGACTATGTTGAGCTCCAAACAAAGAGCAGCGTCAACTTTATTTCAATCCACTTGGGGGATGTTTAAGGCGCTCCAGCACAGTTATGCATAATGCACGGCCATAAACCATCCAGGAGTTCGGAGAGAGATGTGTAATTTACCAAGGCCCCATGCTGTGCCCGGCTATAGAAGGAAGAGATAATTACTGCAAATCCTTGGCAAACTTTTACTCAACCAGTTCCTAGCAAAAATAAATGACCCACTTACAGAGGACAGAGAGACAGTGCTGAGTGGCTGATCAATATGCCCCCGTCTGAACTGATAGAGAGTGTATTATCGCGTTATGAACAGTTTATCGGTTAATCCTTGATCTTCTTTCAGGCTGTACAATTAAACAAGCGTTCGTGACGTCTGGGTCTCGGCTCCTTTGTCTGAGCACCACGCCGTTCAGAGACAATATAAACAGGCTGTGACAGTGATTCAAGTCTGACCGACCGGTAACAGCTGCACATTTAAAAAAAAAATCGTGTACACTTCTGACACAATGTGAAACGTCTCTAAGCCGTATCATTGCCTATACTTGGAGCATGATAGGTCATTGAATAGAAATGCCCACTGACAAAAGCCTGAGGCCCGGAGGTTGCCTCACTTTTTTTTTCATAAACTGCACACTTTTGTCTCGTTTCACAGCAAATTTCTGCCAACTTCAGTGTTCATTGTCAGCAAAGATGTGAGTGTGGAGTTTTGTTCTGAGAGGCATGATGCAACCGCACTGTAACACCAAACAGATAATGCTGTTAGCTACAGAGGTCTTTTTAGTTCCTTTCTTTAAAAGAATTTCTTTTTATATTGTTGAGTTTCACTTTTTTAACTCCATGCATCCCAGAAGCATTTTTTTTCTTTCTGCATTTGTCCACAACTAAGTTTCTCTTTGTAAAACACAATCACTACTGCAGGTCTGAATTGTGGCACGACTGCAGCGTGGCAGTAAAAAGGGTTTGTTTTCCACATCTTATTGTATGCATTTGTACGTTTTCCTTGATCCTCCGTTTGATGAGGTGATCGTAAACACGCCGTACTGCATGCATGATTTACAGCAACATGAGGTGTAATAAATAAATTCACTTCAAAAGACTTCCTGTGCAGGTAACGATGAGCTCACGTTGCTCAGAATCTTGCCTTTTGCTTTTTTAATTAACAGATGAGTCATATTGTGACGTGAAATCATGCTTGAGTTTGAACGTTTCTTTTTGGTGCCCCTTGACAAGGTTAAACGCACGTGCGCGCGGACACACACACACACAGGAAGATTACCAGCAGCTCAGAATCACAGAGATAAAGAGCTTGCAGACGTTCACATTTATCTAAAAGGAGAACAATTATTATATGTTCATGACAAAAAGCGATCATGACCATTTTTGCAAATGCATTTTATTCAAAGGGTGCTTCCTAAATAGTCATCAGTGTACTTTTTACACTGTTCAACAGAGGTCCTGAAAAGCTTTGAGAAAGATTTTTTTTTGTCGTGTTATTTCCAAAACAAAAATATCATTCCACTTGCAAGAAAAGTAAGTTTTGGAGCAAGTTTCTTCAGTGCGCCTATGTGGATAACCTTGAGTTCACTAAGCAAGCTACATGCTAAGGTTATAGTCAGAGCAGAGGCGTGATGGTAGGCCAGAATTCCAATTTAGTCATATCAAAGCATGTAGATTCAGGACTTTCTCAAGGCCAGCCGAGAGGAGCCAGGAATGCAGTCTGCAGAGTCGAACTTGTTGGAATTTTCCACACATACCGAAAACAGTCTCCTGCCAGTGTGCCATCTGCTGGTTGATGGGTCAGTTTCTTCCACGGAACATGAGAATAAATAGTGGAAGCATGCGGCAATCTCTACCATCTTCACTTATCTTCACAATCTGAGGGCTTGCATTTTTTTTCACACGCCCAGGGCTGCAAAGCGTTCGAGTTCCATGTGCACATGAGGAGTTGTTAAATTTGGAAACAACTTTTGCAGACATTACATTTCAAAGCCTTGTTATGCATCTCCATGTGGATTCAGTTTTGTATTTTAATAGAGGTATCCGCATTCTGACAGGCAGCTTTAGCACAAGGATTCAAATGGTAAACAAGTGGGTCTTATTTCTTTGCACCACCCTCCGTAATGATCCAATAAGAACCATCTCTCTGAATCGACCCCCCTTTCCTGCTCTACTGTCACAACACCTATTAGTTAGCATCAAGCTGTAGATCTTGGTATGCTGGAAGTGCACTGGAAAATTTTCAAGGCTCCTTTCTCGTATCGCAGCATTTTTGTTTTGTCTGTGTGTTCTGGCATGTGCACTGGATTTATAACCACTGTACTCCCAAACAGATAGATAAAAAAGATCAGCTTTTTGAATGCAAACTGACCTAAACACTGACAAAATGAACAGAAGATCTTCCTGTTAAATACTGACACAACATTTGGCTGCTTCTAAGATGTTATCTACTCCATTTTAGGCTTTCTGTTATTTTAATGTTCCCACTATAACCTCAATAAGCAGCTTCTTACTAGAAAAAAAACTATTTGCTGTGCCATGCCTTGTCAGGTTTTGATCACATTATACTATTATTTTAATGGGCCTGTTATATTTTCAATTGAGTCTTACTGTAAGAAAATTACAGCTATTTGCTCCCTAGAATATGAATCCTGTGGTATCATAATCTGTCATTTCTATATTTCTATTATTATCTCAAAAAACGTTTTCTTTCAATAAAACAACGACAGTAATTTGCTGTGTAAAAATGCGAGCTTTAAAGTGCTGCTAGTTGTTGAGTTGCTGTTAAACTCATTTCAATGTTCCAATAAAATTGCTGTAATTTCTTACTGTAAAGTCATGGTTATTTATTATGTACAGTATAATAACATCAGTTGTTTGGTTGTCATTATACAATTATTTTAATGCTTATTTAAGGTATGGTAATTTGCTGTATATAACAGAAGCGTTACAGTGTAATAGTGTTAGTTATTTGGTTGTTTTTCTTTTGTTCCTGTTCTGATCTTAATAAACTGTTTTTATTTGAACACCTTTTTGGTAATCTGCTGTATAGAATATAAGTTTTACAGTTAGTCGAGTTCATGCGAGTCTCACCAGAGAAGAAATGCTGAATTGTAACATAAAAATCTGCACATGCACATAGGTTAATGTTTTCCCTTCAAAGGCATCAAAATGCACAGAATTCCACTGTTTTACATCAATTTAGTTAATTCCACATTAAAATTTAATGTTGCATGGATGAAAAGTAACTTAAGTTTATCTGATTGGGATGCGGTGGGTAGGGAAGCACTGCTGTGCTGCGTCTCTGGAAAACACCTGCTTCTGCAGTTCAGCATATTAATTTCACACTGTGATTGGACATAATTGAGACATTGTTCAGCTCTTTGGTGACACAGTGAGAAAACACAAACACGCTGTCTCAGCTAATGGCAACCAGTGATTTTAGTGTCTCGTGTTAAAAGCGATGCACTGTAAACAGACCTTTGTGAAAATGCCGAGCGCACAGGTTCACAACGATTAATTCCAACCTTGCTGTTCTCACTGTTTAGGCAACAGAGGTAATATTTGGAGTGTATTTCCACTGTGCTGATGGAATCTTCCCCTGTCAACAGGTTTGCGGGGATGTAAACGGTCCGGGCTCAAAGCTGCTAAACCAGTTTGAATTCTTGTGAATGTTCTGAATGTTCACTCCCACTGCACAGCGACGCTAAAGCGTTTGTCAAGTAAAAGTAAAACTGAAGGGGAACACTCAGTGGGAGCACTGCTGCAAACATGAGTTTGTAGAAATTCACTCCACACAGATGCAGTCGCAGCAGTGTGTTTTGTTAGCGGGGACTGAGCTCTCACGTCGCCCCCCACTCCTCCCCCATTTAACTGTTGCAGCTCTGCCTTTGCTGGTTTTTCCTCTCTCTTGCCCTCACACTCCATCATGCTGCGGCCCAATTTTGATTTCCACCATATCAAATTCTCACGTTGCACTGCTTCCACTGCCAGGTCAAAGTAGCCGCCTGTATCCAGTGCCAACTGCTGATACTGGTCTACAGGGCTGGCTAAACAGGAATTACACACACCTAGCTCTAGGCCACAGTTCAACAAGAGCTACGTACAAAGCAGCAACAGTGCACTCAACACATCCAGCACTTCAGCTCCTTGTCTCTGCTGCTTCTGTGCTAGAAAACTCCTAAAATATGAATGCAGTCCTGGGTAAAATTCTTGTTAGACTAATATACATTTTTAACTACCTCAAATCCAGATATGGGAAGTCACTGCGGTTCCAAATATAAAACGCCTTTCATTATAAACACAGGAGCTTTGACATTAGCCCTCATGTTTTGGTCGAGAGTCCACATCTGCATCCATTGTTGCCAGCCTGTATTTGTTATATTTTTATATCAGCTTTTATGTGCTATCCTCCAGTCGAAGCAGTAAATGGATTTAAATCCAATGTGGAAACGTGGGATGAAAGCAATCCCACCAAGCCCCAGAAATCAGAAAACTCTGGGTGCTGACGTGGATTCAAGTGGAAGATAATTCCAGCATTTAATGTAAATAAAATATCAAGGAAAATATCATGCATAATTTATTAATGCACATTTACATTTCAAATGTTAATATGCAGACAAAGAAAGTGCCATGACTCTCTTTTTTTCCAGGCAAAGCTTAAAAACGTATGTGCAAGTTTTCTCAAAATGTGTTTCATTTTCTCACAACACTGACTGCCTCATCAGCACCCACACCCAGTTAATATATAAAACTAGACAGCTCTTTGTTCTGAATGATTAAAAAAGAAAAAAAAAAAGAAAAACTCCCACAGATTATTTTTGCTGGGAAAAAAAAATCTGCTCCTATAAGCGTCACACCTCATTAACCATTTGATCGAGTTCAAAATAAAGGCTCTCTTTTTTTGGCAGTGAATGCATTTTTGATTCAAAGTTAGTAACACTAACATATACTGCATCCCTTTGTGCCTTCATTAAAAGCATCCACAGCCCAGGAAATGCCAGGTGGAAGTTCATATTGTGACAGATCCTGCGCTCGACACATTCTTATAATTGTTATCTGCTCTACATCACACACACAGCTACCTTTGATATCTGCTGCACTCTCAGAGATGCTGTGCTCTGCATGCACGGGACCACAAACAGTTCTTAGTACACATCACCACATAACAGAAAATTACATTTTCCAACCAAAGTGTGGATTGCACCGAGCACTAACGTTCTTTTAACTGTAAAACAAAACATTACACCCAAGAGTTTAGCTTTTGCAGAACATAGATTTATCTAAACCACTCACCTTTGTTTTGTTCTGTGTCCTTTGTGCACTCACGAGAAGATTTTTGGAGTCTACACTTGGCATGAAAATCAAAAGTGAATCAAAAAGGTCCCTGAAATTGTTCATATCGCATCTTTGCTTGCACTAAATGTCTATTTTACATGTTTTTACATATTGCAGATAAAAGCTGTGAGGGCATTATTTATTGGAGTCGGTACTTCCATTTGCTTATCAGATGTCAGTTGATTTATCATGACCTGCACTCACTGTATGTCCTTTTTTGTTACTTTGCATGGTTGTTCATATTGTGGCTGCGCAGACAATTCAGCAGTATATTGATTTGATCTCAGAGATTAACTGACTGACATGAAAGATATATGGAAATTTATCAATACAGGTGTTAGCAAACAGTTTCTGGCCTTCCTGTCAAAGTGTTTGGCTGTCTGCCATCCTGCTGAGGTATGATGTTCTTACTTTGACTTATGAATGATGAATAAAAGGGAAATAGTTTCAATCAGGTTAGCTCGTCCTACCTCAGAAGCCAAATTAAATACAATTAGAAGATCCAACAAAGGAATTTAGTTTATAATGATAACTTAGCAAAATGCTAAAATGCTATTTCATATGCTTGTAATGTTATTTCTTAACCTGTTGGAATATCTTTGTCTCTTGTACGATGGACAAAAGTAAATTAGCATTCAACAGATTCAGAAATTTCAAATACATTTCAATTAATTAAAGGTTTGCTGATAATTTCTTCCCTTTTCAGCAAAGCTACAATCCTCATTCATTAACCAGCAGCAGCACCCAGTTTTTTCTATTTTTTACTCACCTTTTTTCTGCTGGAAGGAGTGAGGCATGATGGGATGTGTAGTGGGAATCAGGTGGCAGCGCTGATTTTTGAACTGCACGCTCAGTTAAGGAACCGGAAGCGCCTCTGCTGTAGCTTGAAGAATTGTTTTCACCAGAGTTTTATTTGTCTGGCAAGTAGCTGGATGATCCGGGATGCTGAGGCAGACCGGTACCAAAGCCTCGCTCCTGAGTCGCAAGCAGCCAAAGCTTGAAGGGATGAAGCTGGAAAAGGGCACCGAAGCGGTGAGTTGTCGGTGATGGAAAAGCTCTGGCGAAGCCTCGTGTCTGTCGTTGTGGAGCAGGATGGGAACGCTTCTGGAAAGGCAGGCACGGCAGCGGGGCTGAAGTGAGTCAAATCCACTGAGCACGCTTCACGTTAGTGAAATGGTCCACAGGGCATCTCTGTGGCTCTCTGAGCTGATAGGCCGCCTGCACTCTAGCGTTCATTGATTGTAGCACTCACAGTCGCTCCACTTTTCCACGAATGCTAAAACCGTGGGGCAGGCTCAGTTTTGAAAAAAAAAAAAAGAGAGAGAGAGATTAACAGCCTGTAAAATAATCCCAGTTTTCTATATATATTTCATTTGAATGAAGAGTCTTAAATCCCATTAAGCCATAGCAGCACAAACCATAGACTAGCAGTGCCTTTAACATGGAGGAACTCGGGCCATCTGCCAGATCAGTTTTTCATATAGGGCAATGACACATTGTTTTATAAACAGAGCTTTTATACAACAGACATTTCAGTGTCCCGAGCATTAATCTACCTAAGCTTATCTCAATCCATGGAACTAGATATTGCTCTTTATAACTTGTCTACTGGAGGGGGTGTTATTACATCACACCAGCTGTCACTCCAACACGGCACGCCCAACAGGAAGGTCAGCAATGTTTCAGCAGGAGACAAAATTAGGGAGCAACGCCCTGACAAGAGTAAAAAAAACCCTGATATTCATCCTAAACTGTTTTTTTGTTTGTTTGTTTGCTTTTTGTCATAAGGTACTAGCAACTAATGTATCTGCATCTCATTAAAATGTAATCATTTGATGGCAAAAGCACAACACAACTGGTGCTTGATGAGGTACTTGTGAGCACGAAATCCATACTGTTAAAAGCATTTTGCCAAATGCATGTGCATCAGTTCTAATCATACTTGACACCTGATGTTGAACTCAGATTAAATGAATACACATGCTGTCTGTGCAGATAAGCTCACCTCACCGGGTAAGAACTCCCAAAGCTCTTACCATTACCAGCATTACATGCTGCACAGCTTTACTATGTCAGCTGCAGGCAGTGTGTTGGATAGAAATGCTATCATCTTTATGGAAAGGCGTCACGTGGCTACATCAGAATGTGCACTTCTATGAGCAGAAGAAACTAAATATCAGAGAAAAAGCAAAAGATATACTGTATTGGGCGTTTGACAGATCTATCCACGTTCAGTACGTTCATCGCAGCCACGGGATAATCCACTGGATGAGTGGACTAATATTCAGCCAATCCTGCTAAAGCCAAATTAGTCCAACACATTTCCATCATATTTCAGAATAAAGCAGCCCTAACAATCTGAGCTCTTGGGATACTGATGGCAAATGACCGGTGAGCCCTGCAGATCCCTGTGATCCAGGGATAAACTTCCCATGAAGAAGCCTAAGCCTCTTAAGTGATACACAAATGAAAGCCAACAACAGGTCACACCGACTCAGAGGAAAACTTTGATTACTGTACTGTCCTCTTCCTGTCACTGGCAGCCCCAGTGAGGCGGAGAGAACCTGGGCAGCATCGAAGGAACAAAACAATAAAACAACATCAAGACTAACTAAGGTCCAAGCGGTCACCCCCCCTCTTCTTCCACCCTGAGGCTTATAAGAGGATGGCTTCTGTTGAGCAGTGTATGAGTGACCTTAATCATAGGGGATATTTGGGTTTTATTTGGCAGCGATGTAACGCACGCGGTCATCACTGCGTTCGACTGGCAGGCATAAAAAATGAGAGGGGGGCAAGGTCGGTTTGCAAAGTGTAATCCATATCATCCCGTTACAGAGGCTGCACATGCCGGTCGCCCCAGGCCAAACAGCATCAAACACATTTTGATGCTGATAATGATGTCGGATTATGCTGTCATCTGATGTAATTTCGGCCTGCATCAAATTAACAAAAAAGGGATCAACCGAATTCTTTAAAAGAGGCCTTTTTAAGTTGTTGTTGCAACCTTCTAGATGCAAACTTGAATTCATTTCATGTTTATTTTTATCCAGGCAAACTTATACATAACATATTTCTAGCTTGGCCTTTCCCTTGGAAATATAAGATCATCCTTGCCCGCCACAGCATGCCTCGCAGTGATTCTTATATTATGCTTTCTTTATATGAAATATTTTGACCCTGCTCTGTCTGGAGAAAAAATTTACACCTGCTTTATTTTCCAAAAAAACCCCAATTTAATTAAAACCCTTAGTACTCCAAGAAGAGCAGCTTGAATTTGTAGATAATTACCAAGCCTATCTATCAAGTGTGTCACTGTCATATTAATCATTTTTAACACTTAAAGATCTGAAATGTCTGATCTCCCATAAACGGTCCCCAGCATTGCACCGGTGCAGTTTCCTGGAGCTGTTTCAGGATGTTTGTGTTTCAGATAACCTTTCTAAAGGGAGTCGACTGCAGGTAATTATCACGTAAGCGAAGGAAAATACCTGCTTGTCATTTTCTCTTACCTGCTATCACGTTTTTCACATCTGAAATCTAGCTCCACTAGCAAGCAGCCTTTGTTGTGCCGACATGGAGCTTCCATCGCATCCATGGCTGTCGCTATCAGCTGTAATAAAGGTCACAAGAGCCAAATATAGTGCTTTGCATTAGCTGGCATTTATGGAGTGAAGAGAAAATACAGTGAATGACCCACGCAACGTGTGACAGGTGATCTGAAGTGACAGTCTGGGATTGTCTTTCTTCATGTAAACACACTTAAAAACAGATGTAACCACACTGTGATCTTCAGTATCAGGGATACAATTTGAGGGATTACCCCTCAATAGCCAAGACTGAGGTATAATTTGTTAGCAGAAACCGAGCCTCATCCCTCAGGAAACATATTAAAGTTATCTGGATAGCTGCTGTATTTATTTTGGGCATTTTCAGTTCAAACTGAAAATCATAATAATAGTTTTAAAGCCAACAAGGAAAAGCTCCTTATGTCCTTCCACCTCAGCTACTCTGCAGTTGAATTGCAGCCCATTGGTAAAGTGTGGAACATCTATGATGTGGATCATTAATGTGGTTTGGGCGGGAAGGAGGTCATACATGTGTGTTTTCTGAAGGAAATCCCTTTTTGATTTGTCAAAATCGCTAAATCTAAAAAGTGACCACAATAGTAAAAAGTAACATGGCCACAACTGTTATTCCAGAAACAAACTTGAAGAAGACACACCTGTAATGTTACCTTGTTACATTAGTATTATTCTAATTTGTGTAGGGGTTTTTTGAAGCTCAAAGTGACCATATTTTTTAAAAAATAAGCTAGCGCTAACTAGCTAGCATCATTAGCAAGCTGCATTCCTGAACTTTAAAGGTGCATTGCACAGACACTGATGCTACAAACTAACAGACTGATGAAACAGTAGAATTTCACTCACCAAAACTGAAGCACAAATCTCTTACAGGGTCTGTGCCGCACAGCAGCCATATAATTTAGCACATAACTGAATAAAAATGTTTCACAAGGCTAAAAGACCAGAAGGCCAAATTTTAGGTTCATTGCTGTTTTTGTTTGGAATCAGAAAGCATAAAACGGACCTTATAAAGTCAAGCCTTTTATGCTAATTGCTATTGTTTAACTGAAATACTGTGCTGCTGATTAGTTTGAATACTTGGTTCATCCTTGTGTGATAGCCAGGCGTTACTGGGCAAGTGGGGGAACCCTTGGATCTGTTGCTGCTGCGCAGCAGGGGAAACTGAATCGCCACAAAATAATTTCTAAAATGTATTTTTTGCTGTGAACTGCAGTGGACCTATTTTCTTTGTGCACAGAAGAGCTGGGTTGCTGATGCTGCTGCACTAACGGTTTGCTGCTCTCTGTGGATTTAACCCGCTGCATTTTACAATATATGTACAGCTGTTACATGACCTATCATGGCTGCTGTCCAACCCCTATACTATAAATGTGGAATAAGACCAGTGATACTAAAGAGCATCATCAGATTAATTCAAACTGCTGCCCCTGACCTTGCTTACCATGGACATCACAGCTTAGCCTACTCATACTGCACTCTTTTAACTGTCCAGGACTCTCAAATGGCCAAAATGATTAACATTTAACTTATTATAAAAGAAATTTCACAATCTAATTAACCAGGTAACACCAACACTTTATTATCTACATATTCATTACCTGATTTTATTTATTTATCAAATTCAAGCCAATCAGATGCCTCTTTCTGGCCATCTTAATCTTTTTAAACTTAACATTTTAAGTACTTAAATTTTTTTTACATGTTTTTCAAACTGCCTCTAGAAAATTATGTCACGCTGTCAGTTTCTGTTTCTCACAAATTTTATTTTTTTGTCTTTTATCCTCCATGATTTTCTATCCTATCAGCTTTTCTATTCTTTTACTGTAGACAAACAGCGTATGAATGATTAATGAGACTGTTGCAGTGAGGAAAATGTGAAGCTTTGCAGGGTTTCTGAGTGAACACAATGAACAAACAGTGACGTGTTGTAAGAATACTTTGGTGTATTAAATCCAGCTTTGTCCTGCTTTTGAGGTAAGTGATTACGATCTTTAAGCAGGCCTGAATGTTAACTTCACCTATCCTATTGTTGTTTAGTTTGGATGTTCTGTTGTTTTTACACAATGCCCTCAGATTTTAGGAATCTCCCAGTTACATTCCTACATGTTTGGAGTTTCACAGCACAAAAACAACATTGTTTGTGGGCCGAACATGCTGGATCATCGTTATTACATCTGAGACAATAAGGCATTCCAATCTTTGCAAAGTGAGCAGCAAAACAAACCTCCAGCTGCTGAATTCAAAAACTTGGAGCTGCACAGGATGAGCGTATTGGGAGTTGTTTTTGGAACAAGCAGTCGTCTCACTCGTCCGGCCTGTGCGACTTTCTCCTCTGTTTGCTTTTCTTTTCTCTGTGTATTTAGATGTTCATTATACACACATGACACCTCTGCACCTGACAGCCTCCAAACATGCTGGCATGTTGGATGTTGTAACTTTATGCAAAAACAAAAGACTCATTCTTCCTCTTGCAAATTAAAAGCTGTTCATTGGCAAAAAGAAAAAAAAGTTTCTCTTGTTCAGTCAAGTGCACGATAATTTTGCTGCTACAGACTTTTTTGTGTGGCACAACTGATTATTTGTGGTGGCAAGCACTTGCTAACTGTCATCACAGATGCAGAATTTCGATACTGTTCAACCTTGCTCCGGCCGTCGTCCTTCTGTGATCAAGCAAGAAACTTGCTTTAAAGCCAAATGCCCTCTATGTACAGAGCAAAAACAGATTAAACACCCCTGCAAATATATCTGATTTTTCTGCCAGAAACAGTCCCGACCACCACCTCCACTTCCTACACTTGTAAATATTTTACGGTTTGGCACAAGTCGCTGCAATAGAAAATCTTTTATATCAACAGTAAGATTGCTCCTTTGTGTGCATGCGTATGTTCGTTTATATCTTTGGTTTTTAAAAATCAGTTTTATAATTGTGTTTCACATTGTTACTGACACCATGCTGTAAAAAAAAATAGGTTTTTGGTTGATAATATCAGCCAGGCATTGTGCTTAACTGCTCTGCTGTGGGTGAGACGCTTAATCGTTTTCACTGGGGTGGGGTGGGGGGGAGAAGCCATGTTAAATGGTAAAAATCTCAAAAAAGATGATTTCGGGATACGACGACAAAATCCGGCTGCTTTAAACGCATTTCAAAGGTGCAGCGTGAGGCTCACAAGTATGCATCATTTATGCTAAAACCTTTGCTGTAGGCAGAGATTTCTCTGTCTGCAATTTTAATACATATTTACATGCTAAAACATAAGAATTAGAATTCATTAGTGTAATCTGAGGTCTGGATCTAGATCGGGAGTTGTTTGATTAGTAGCTTTGGGACATTGTTTTTGTAGTGAGTGTGCCTGTCTCCTACTTTTGTTTTTCCTTATTTGGCATGACTCTGTAATATGGTTGTGCATGAGGACTAATCTCTGCTATCTGAGCTCTAATTAACAGAGCGTGCATAGTTCTCAGACACATTTGTTGTTTTTGTTTCCTTTCTCCAAAGATCTCAGTGCTGTTTTTGTGCACATGCACTCCCTGCCTTCTGATAATGACTGCAGTCGGGAACCAAATGACATTATGTACAAAAACATCACTCCACTCGTGTTGGTTTCACTTGCCAGGATGTAACCTGCATGACCTCATCGTCAGCCTCTAATTCCTGAAAACGGAGCCTTTATGAAACTAGGGGTGCAGTATTTAGATGACAGTTGGTTTCTTGTTTTCTTATTCAGCACGCAGGCGCTAAATAGATCCTTTCACTCACACTTTTTTGAGGAAGTACACGTCGCCCGTGCAGCAGCTGCCTTCGGTATAATGTTTGAGTTTCACCTACTTCAGAGGAAGTGGTGTGGGGGAGAAGACGGTGTTACAACCAGCAGATAAAACAGGATATCCGATGCTGGAACAATTGAAATGCTAAAACTCGACACAAGATTGTTTTCCCTGTTTGTTGTAATTCTTGTCTCTAGTTAAAATGAGTAAAACAGGACCAAGTTGGATCAAAAACTCCAGTCTGATGTGTCTGCTGTGCTGGACTCTGCCTGTGAGCGCGTTTCTTCCCGTATGTTGTGGATAAAATTGAAGCCCATCATGTCTGTGACATGCGTAGCCCCAGTCCCTAAGTGCCAAACATCAAAGAACCCCTGATTTCCTCTAACCAAGCATGTTAATTGGGGTTTGATTGATAACTTGAGTTCACAGGCGATGGCAATGTGTCATCTAAACTGTTCCAGGGTGTCTTTGTGAAATCAGCTTTAAGAGTGGAAGAAGAATTACTGGCGGGCCCATTAAAAAATTGCCAGTGTACACACTTGCAAATAAGCTGTCACACATTACAAATGAGATTACCTTTTGCAGTTTCCCCTGGAAGTTTGAGATGAGTGGATGCACGGGTGAGACACTAAAATAGCTCAAATCGCTTGGTTTTATCAGCGTGCTCGATCTGCAAGTGCTGTTTATGCTTTCTTCATGCACGCTGAAAAAAGTATACTCACAGCTTGGAGCACAATGTAATCAGTTGCAGTGAAGTAAGAATTATGGGTGGAAAGATAGAGCTCAGAGTGAATGATTCCATTTTGCATTTGGCTTCCACAAAGATTTCTTTTAAATGTTTTCATTACCCCTCCTCGTTGAAATGAATCACCCCATCAGACTTACTTTTAACAGAGATAAGACAAACTATCTGAACGCGCTGGCATGTGCAAACACGACAGATACGCAGCGTCAATATTATGCTCGACAACAGTGCGAAACAGCTCTGAGAACAGAGTCAGGTGAAAAGCAGTTATTGTATTTGCATGCAATCACGAGCATGCAAACTAATTGTCTAGTTTGCATGGCAGCGCTCACTGAGGTCAGACAAAGCTCACATGAAGCGAAGCCTTTGTTGGACGCCTGGCGGCGGCTGGCTCGTGTTGGACATCAGAGGCGGCGGCGGTTCATTCCAGTGAAGCTGAGGATAACGAGTGCTCGGCCATTATGAACTACACAATGCTGGAGTAATATTCAAATAATAGTATTTAATAGAATAGTTTAAAAAAAATGTGGCATGCCATTAGTGACAAAATATCAGTTGGAAGCCTTTTTCGTGGCAGAACGAGAGGACTGCTGCTAATTAAATAATTACATAGGCCCTTATGTGGATCATAACCAGCTTTAAAGATATTAGTTTTTTTAGCAAACCTTTTTTTTTAACATTTGGCTGTTATGTACATGGTTTTATGAGTTTGGATAATAATGATGATGATGTCTCATCTCTTTTCATTTTCATATAACTCACTTATCTACATTACTTAACAATAAAAAATTTAGAAAAGGTATATAAAAAAGGGACATTATACAAGGATATTAGAAAGCTTAACAAGGTTTCTCAACGTCAGTTCACAAACGCCGTACTGAAGTTGTGTGTTGAAAACCCAGCCTCAGTACAAACATGCTAATTGAATGATTTAACATCGTAGGGCACCAACAGGGGAAATGCCATGTTATACGCATTTCACTGAGTCACAGTATTGTGAAAGACTTACTTACTTGTGGCATATTTAAATATATTTATAAAAACATGCAACTTTACTTTGCAGCATTAAAATTTTCCTTCTACTTGGACGCTCAAATCCAAAATCAGTATAAAGGTCAAAAGGTCAAATAAAGATAATATAATTAGTAGCCCAGTTTCATCCAACCGGATGGTTTAGGATGAAGGGCCGCTGGAAATTAGCACCCCCCCCAATGTCATTTGTGATTTTGGTGAAGAACTTTTGTCCTTAGAACTGATCTCAGAGCATATTACGGAAACTAGCCAACCAACAATTTAAAGCTTCAGTTTTTGCTTGAAGCGATCCAAAATTAGTGAAATTTGGTTATTTTATTTTCAGCATTGGCACGCTGGTTAGCACAGTAGCCTCATAGCAAGAAAGTCCTGAGTTCAGTTCCACCATCAGTCTTTCTGTGTGGAGTTTGCATGTTTTCCCCGTGTTTGCGTGGGTTCTCTCCAGGTACTCTGGCTTCCTCCCACAGTCCAAAGACATGCAGTTAGTGGGGATAGGTTAATTGAAATCTCTAAATTGCCCATAGGTGTGAATGTGAGCACAAATTATTGTCTATGTCTATGTGTTAGCCCTGCGACAGACTGGTGACCTGTCCACGGTGTACCCCGCCTATTGCCCCGCAACCCTGAAAATGGATAAGCAGAAGTGAATGGATGTATATTTCAGATGCATTTTAGCCATAGACCCTATAGACAGATATATATTTGGATATAAAGAAAATTCTGGAAATGTTGTCAAATAAGCAACAAAAAAGGCTTCAAAGCTTTCAGTGTTTCAATGTTTTATTGAGAACAATAGGTCAAATGACTTTTTGTAATATGAAAGAGGTTACCATTAGGAGATCACAGTGCAAAGAATAACTTAATATTTCCATATTAAGGAAAAATATTTCAAAGGAAAAATAGTAAAGCTTTCTCTCAGGGTCACAAGTTAATGTTACTGAACATATTTGGCAGGTTAGTTAAATCTTGTAAAATAGATTTTGATAGTCATGGGACTTCCTGTTGAAATAAAGGTCATGAATAAAAAAAAGGTCTTCCAGTAACTTCAAAACAATGCACTGTAACCACATTCACTGTTGTATGTTATACTGTACCATAACAGCTGCTGTTGTTATAGTATACACTATAACAAAGGGCCTGTTGCAAATGCTTCACATGCACAAAATCACAAATATATGTTTGAGTATATATTCTATTCTGTTATTACAGTGACACTATAAAAAAGGGATTTTTAAAAAAAAACACTAGTATTGAACAGAACCATCTTTAATGCCACTGTTGAACTACATTAACATAAACTGTGTAGGATTTATACTCATTAGCTTTGTGTGAGCTTTTACAGGTATTTACATTTACAGGTAATTATTTCTGTCAGTGTAAACTGGTTTTAGTCACATGCTTCATATCTTAGTATCAATATGACAGTGGCCAAAAACACATGTGCGCTACTGTGTAAACAACAGTCTGAACAGACTGAACACAGAAGTCATGAAGCAGCTATGAAACAATTACTCAAACTGCTCACTGTGTGACACAATCAGAGCAAGCACTGAGGCCTTTTTAACGTATGCAGACTACAACCCAAAATGCACTGGTTCAATCTTCTGCTGTCACTCGTCGATAAGTAATATTTCTTCATACATCAGTAATATTTATTCTAATAGTTAAGAAAAGAGTCGCCGAAAATAACGAGCGCTGGCTCATTCTCATGGTTCCAGAAGGCAGACGGTGCGTGACAGGACATGCGAGCACTGCAGCATGCAACACGCAGAGTTTGAATTTGAATCTGTTCAGATTATAAAATGTACCAATTCACACCTCACTGGTTGAATGCTCTAAGTTAAGACTGATACTTGCTGAGCTTCTTCCTTTTTAATCAGCACCTTGAATTTGCAAAGTCATTTGTCCGCTAGTCTTTAGCAGGTACCTTAACAAAACCTTTTGGAAGTTACGGCTTGTGAGACAAGCAGAAAGTCTCCTGTTAAGACCAGCTGGACACAGTGCTGCACAGTTTATTGCATGGCTGTTTAACCTAGATTGTATTTCAGACATGGGAAGAATATGGGAAACATATATGCCATAAATATGCACAACATCATGTAAAAGTCAAATTATTGGAGATTATGTATCGGGAGCGGGACCACGCCTCCAAACACGCTCCTTCCGGTTGTCATCTATATAGGTTCCCCCCCAGTTCTGCAAACTGTTCATTTTCGTTTACGTGCCCCACCCTCCCTCCCTCCTTGCTCTCAATTCTTTAACTTCTTCACTCCTATTTAGTACATGGGGATCTGCCAGGCCCGGGAGCTGTCGCCAGTCCTCTTCGAGGCCTTCCCCAAACCGCAGCTCAATTCATGTCCAAGTGTTCACCTTTACCTACTAAAATGCTGTCAAACCTAAAATGAGGACGTGGGCCCAGCTAGTGAAAAGAATGTAAATCATTAAGCTAGACCCCCTGTGATCGTGTTAAGGATAAGTGGAACAGAATGGATGGATGGAGTGTGAGTGAGGGATGTGTCTCGACTGCAGGCAGACCAGTTTATTTTATTTCTCTTTTAACTTAATTAATGAATTTCAGTCATTTTTGTGTGTGTTTTGTTTTTGATCAGCGCCTGTTGTGTTAAATATGCAATATAAATAAACTGACCCATGTTATGTTGTAATAAGAGTAAAATATGGTTTGCCACCATCTGAATGGCCTCATATGTTGCACTAAAACCTGTGTATATCGTTCAGCACTGATGGTGCCCACACAGATGTGCGTGTTTACCAATGCACCTTCTTATCACCGTGGATGCTCACTGTGTGCTGATGGCAAACCCATTCCTTGATAAATTTATTTATTTTAAACTCTTTTTTTCTTTTTTGGGGGGTGTAGTTCTCCGTCTCAGTCCATCTTAAATGACCACAGAAGGCAGCAGCGTTTCTGAGCCTGAGGGTCTCTATTTTTCTTTTGCATGGTAGCGTTTAAATGACATCTGCACAGCAGCGATGTTCACTGCGAGTTATCAGAAGTGTGTCTGAGCAAATGTGGTGATTTCCTGTCAAAATCCTGTTTGCTTTGCCTCATATGGATGCTGTGAATCTTATAAAGACATAATATATCATGGGAATATGTAGTTCTACATTTGAGAAGTGTACAAGCAGACATTGACAGAATGGTGAAACTGCACGTATCCTTTCTTCTAAAAGCCAAGCCTTAATATCTATGGGATGATATATCTTTTTTTCTAAATATCTATTCACGTTACTAATTAACTTTACTAGTTATGAGACGTTCTACTTGGTATGTTACACAATCTTTTCAGCCTTTTGTTGGCCCTGTCCAAAGTTCCAGACACTAGTCACGCTATTTGGCAGCCATGTTAATGCATCTGGGCAACTACATGTTTTAAAGCATTATATATGGTTACTTTAATTTACTTTACTTTAATTTTTATGGAGTTTAAAAATTACGTGTATGAAAAATGCTTTAAATCCTTGCTGTTTCCCCTGAAAGTTGAATATCTTTTTACATCTTTGCGATTGCTGAATTCTTCCAAAGATTTCAATTTAGGATTCTTGACTGCCATCTCTCTTTATTATAATGTTGCTGCCTTGTTTGAACTTTATAAGTCATGATGAGCTTATATACTAAAAAAACACACACGTTTCACATATGATATATATATCATATCAGATATATGTACTGTGTTTATTTTGTGTCTAAATTTAGTTCTTTACAATACAAAGAAGTATATCTTAGAAAAAATAAATAAAAATGCAGTTACACTGACAGATATGCATCACAAGTCACAGTAGCTCTACCAAATGACACTCATACAATAAACATTCTTAGTCGAGAAAGTTTCACTTCCTGCCTGGTTAAACCAAGAAACAACCTCAGGGTCCAGCTTTAAGTCAGCTCCCATGTTAAAATGTCTAACTTTACAGCAGAAATAAACATGTTTACTGCCTGATACAAAAAAAACCACACCTTTGGTATCCATGGATAATTTCCTCCTTCATAAAAACTATGAATTTTCATATAACTCATCCATCTAGAATCTACAGTTATGAGAATAGCCACTTTGACTGACAGGTGTGCATGTAGAAGACGCTGACTAGGCCTTAGATCCTGTAAATGGAGTGACCAAACTGAACTGCTGTTAGTGCTGTTAGTGCCTTTTGGAGCATTTTTAATAGAAAAATATTGTGACTTTATAGGTTTCTTAATTTGCACTAATTAGCAGGTATCTGTGTGTATCTGTATTGCATCCACACAGCTTATGAATGATACTTAATAATGAAGCTAGTTAGCATTAGCTGATAACTTTGCACTCCATCCTGTCATCCAAATATGCTCATTTGTGTTTCCAAAACAAATAAATAGAAACAAGAATAACATAAAGGTGGCCAAAGTACTAACAATAGCCAAGCCCATCTTTTATGTACAGCATATACATAAGCGTTGAAGTATCGAAAAACATCAAAGGGAGGAGAGAAAATATAAAAAGGTAACTTTAGCTAATGCTATGTCTTCTTAAAATCCCAGTGCTTCTATAATAATGACCCAGAAGATCACAGGTCTTCCAAACTTACACATTTGTTTGGACCTCTGGCTTGTACCTCCTGTCACATCTAATGTCTAACTTATGTGATTACCTGTGACAGGTTAAGTAATCATCTCACACTTTGCAAAGGCATCCCGTGGGCTGGACTGGAAAGCATTTGGAGTGCTGGTTCTGGCCCCCATGTTTCTTTTGTAGTGATACAGCCCGTGAGAAAATCTGGGATAGAATCTAGGCTGTCCCATATTTTGTATTGTCGGCTGAAGATGAGCTTGACAAAGTTTTGTGTTATTTTTAAACATTTTGTATTTATCTGTTTTTGGTGATGTCAGATACTAACAGGCAGAGGTTGTTGTTTCTGCAATATGACAACAACACCTCGAATAAAGAGAGTGAATTATGCAAACAAATACCACAAGTTAAACCGGACCCTTATTTGGAGGGCCACTTCTGGCCCCCAGGCCACATGTTTGACACCAAATCACTGCACACTCTTCTTTCATTTACATTTTAAGGGTTCTAAGTATCGGTACGTTCAATTTTTCAGTATTTATTAGGATGACAGTTTATTTGAGGAGAAAGCCTCCAGCGTGGACCTTTGCCTGACTGCAGCGTGCAGCTGTGCGCACAGACCGGAGATGTGTGCGCACTGAGGGCCGTGCTGTTTTGGCCTGCTGCCTTACATGGGCAAACCTCTGAACTGACTCAGACGAGCTGGAATTTCAGCGTGACGTCACTGCCTACAACTCTCCCAGAATTTGGATCAAGTAGTTTTCACTGTTTTTGGTGGGATTTCAGCCCCTGTGTTAGGTTTCCTAGAAAGCGAGGTAAGTGAAACTATACGTCGCACCTTTTCAAACATACGGGCGGTTTCCGGTGCAGTTTGACGTGTTGCTGTTAAAAACCCGGCTCTGGAGCAGTTCGTGCTCACTTTGTTCGGCCTTGTTGGGATGTAATGTGGATTTTACTGCAGCTCGGACGGGTTCACAGTGAGGGCGTGGACTCTGTACCAGAGCCCGGGCCGGTAGGACTGTGACACGGGGAAACTAACAGAGCTAACTTGTCGCTAGCTAGTGCCGAGCTGGACTCAGTCATGCACAGAAAACACGTTCAAACACTGTGAAGCGGCTCATTTGGCTAAACGAGACTCGGGGCGTCTCTGCGGGGCTCCTAGATTTAGCACAGTGGTTTACTGCAGAGCAATGCGGAAGACACCAGAGCCCCCACAGAGCCCTCCATCAGAAGGGAAACATGTCGCTGCTTTTTACTTTAGAGCGCCCAGAAACTTCCGTTTACTAAAAAATAGTTATTTGTATCGTCACTGTTGCTGCTTGTTGGACTCGTTTGCCTCGAATTCGCCACGTTGTTCGAGTACTTTTCATAGCCGCGTGTGTTACAAAGTAACACATCTGTGCTTTGTTGGCGTTATTGCTACAGAAGTATCCTTCACAGCAGGGGAGTCAAACTTTTTAAAGGCGAAACAATAAAAAAACAAAACAAACAAACCCAACAACAACAACTATCAATGCGAATCTGTGTTCTCCACTTTGGAAAGAAGCCTTTATGTTGTCGCTGATGACGTCAGTGACAATTTTGACTGTACTGTCAGGTGACGGTACTTTTGAGCGTGGACACATTCTTTTTTCGCTTTAGCATAAGCGCCACCACCTTATAACGTCTATGCATCCCACTATCACCCATCCTGGTTGGATCATCTAGTGGGCACTTTGAGCTCAGTTGGGGGCCACTCGAGGGAAAAAATAACAAGAAAGAAAATAAAGTTTTTATAATTAAACCATACACCACTGTCAGTTCAGTTTTATTTCTATAGTACCAAATCACAACAACAGCTGCCACTAGGTGCTCAGTAATGTAAGGTAAAGACTCTGCATTGATAGAGAGAGAACCCTCTGTAAGTAAGCACATGGCAGCAGTGGGAAGGAAAAACTCCCTTTTAACAGGAAGAAACCTCAGTCATAACAAGACTGGACGCAAGGCAAAGGGGACAGGATAAAAGACAGAGAGCTGGAGATTAAATTAAACTGATTAAATGTGAAGTGGCGAGAGAGTGGTAAAGAAACACTCAGTGCATCATGGGAAACTTCCAGAAGCCAGGTTTATTGCAGTGTAACTAAGGGAGGGTTCAGAGTCCCCCGATCTAGCCCTAACTACGTGCTGCACCAAAAAGGAAAGTTTTAAAGTGAAACTTTTAAAGTAGAGAAGGTTTCTGTGTCCTAAATCCAAACTGGAAGCCTGTTCCACAGAAAAGAGGTCTGAAAATGAGAGGTCTGTCTCCCATTCTACTTTTAAATATACTAGGACCCACAGTAAGCCTGCAGTCTGAGAGTGAAGCACTTAACTGGGGGGGGGGGGGGGGGGGGAGATGATACTATGAGATAAGACATGGCCCAATGATCCATCACTTTTTCATCTATTACATTATTTAAATGAAGGAATATAGTACAAAAGTCAATGTTATGCCTGCCTGCCATGGGGATTATGTTGGATTTATGGTTTTATGGTGGTGACACATTGTAACTGCAGACATTTATGAAGTCCAACCTTGTATGCACTTTCATACACATGTATCAGTGCAGCCTGCATTCACTGCGATTGGCCTTTTGGCCACCACTGTCGTCTGCTACGTGTTTCCAGCTTCTGCCGCCATTTTTCCCATCAACTGGAAGAGAATGAATCAACTTGAAGAGACAATTAGTTTGTCTTTCGTAAACAACACAGTCAGGCATTGGTGTAGATATTTATTGAGACTGGGAAGCTCAAGTGACTGTTTGTTAGCCGTTTGTGTAATTATTTTACAGTTTGGAACTGAATGTATCAATCGGTCAGTTTTCTAATGCTTATATCCGGGTCCTGGGTCACAGAGGCAGCTCTCCACGCAGAGATGTCCAGACCTCCGTCTCGCAGCTACCTCCTCTAGGCTGTGGTAGGCTCTGGTACTGACACTTAGACATAATCTCCACAGTTTGTCTTGGGTCTGCTCCAGAGTGTCCTTCCTGTAAGATATCTGAAACATTTCACCTCTGAGGTGTCCAGGAAGCACTTAGTCAGTTGTCTGAGCCACTTCAACTGACTCCATTTGATGTGGAGGAATATCAGCTCTGCTCCGAAACACTTCTGAGAGACTGAGATCCTCACCCTTTCTCTAAGGGAGAGCCCAGACATCCTCCAGGGAAGGCTCATTTCTGCTGCACAGACACAAACTAGGCAGGTTAAAAGTCCAGTATCGATCATAATGAATAAAAATACTGCATCATTTCTTCTTCTTAGAAGCATAAATGAAAGCATTTTATGATCATGTGTGATTGCCTCTCTATAGTCCTGTATTCCTAATCTTCTGTTGCAGCACCAGTTAAAACTGTTGCCTGTCATTCCAGCTGCATATCTGTTTTGTGATCATCTTTGGGTGGGATATATACTCCTGTTATGACCTGGACAAAATGGATGAATAAATCTGCTTTGCATTCCCACATAAATTCCTTCTAGATTGAAGTTTTGCAGTGCATAAAAACCAACAAAGTGGAACTTTAAAGGCTAAGTCCCACATCTACTTCTCTATAATTCTGCTGTTGTATGGTTTGACAGGATGATGGTTTTAAAATGCAGATGCAGTGTATGTAAGATTGTTTCATGGTAAATGTATGGGTCTCTGCTTTTTACATTGTGTGTTTAACAGCCTTTTGAAAGGGTTTCAGACTCGCATAGTCACAGGTGACGCAACATCTCCAAAACGGTTGTTAACTGGTGTTGTACATCAATAAAATATGAAGAATTAGTTTACCCGACTAATATTTGTATCGGTGACTGGACAGGGCAGTAACATTCAGTTGTCAGATAATAAGTCATGCACATCCATATAGTGTACAACAAGCCAGGCTGTAAACCAGAGAGGAGTGCTTGTGCAAATAGTGGCCAGAGATATGGACTTTTCCCTTGCAGATATGTTTAAAAATGTTTGGTCTGTTGACGTAACCAGTACTGAGGCAATACCTCCGTATTTTGCTTCAAGATTTCCTCAGAAAGTTGACTAAACTGAACCCTTTTATACCTAAATGGATCTGACGTCATCTTCCTCTTTGTGAGTGAAACAAGAATCTTGGTCCAGGCTGTAGGTATTGTTCTGCCTTGGAATGAAAAATAAATCTCACTTTCTTCTTTAAAAGACTGAATTCAAACTTTGACTTGGATGTGAATTTCAAATCAATAACACCAAGGTCCCTTGGGAGAGCTGTCATCAAACTGAATACATCTGCGTCGCTCCGACACATTTTCTACTCAGGCAACATTAAACGAAACTGTCTTTAAAATCTCTAGCTAAAAAGAACTCGTTTGACAGCGTTGATGATGTTAAACTTAAAAGATGAGTGGCTCTGCTGCCTTTGAGCCTTGGCCCCCCTGGTAGTTTTAGTCAAGTTATTCCACTGTTTGTGTTTCTTGACATATTTTAATGAGAATGTCCTTCTCTGAAAGAAACTGCACCAGTTTTTCATACTCACACAGTAGTGTTTTCTCTTTTAGAAAACACTACCTCTATAAGCTGTGATAAACCAAGGATCTTCTAAGGCTGTAGATAGTTAATTACAATTAGTGTTGTTATGAATGGCGGTTAGCTTTGGCAAGCTGATCCTGGGTTCGAATCCACCATCAGGCCAGAGCCTTTCTCTGTGGAGTTTGGATGTTCTCCATGTGTCTGTGTGGGTCTTCCTCAGTACTCCGGCTTCCTTCCACAGTCCAAAGACAGCTTTCACTTTGGGTTCTTGGCTAGCTTAGTGTTAGCATTGGTGTCTGGCTAGTCTAGCATTAGTATGTTCTCTGGCTAGCTAAGTATTAGCATGGTGTCTGTGCATAAAGCCGAAGTTGTGTTAGCAGCTTAATGCAGCTGTTCCCGTCCTTTATTCAGTTTCCACTTTACAGTGGAACCCCAACTTACGAAATTAATTCATTCCCGAGGGTCTTTCGTAAGTCGAAAATTTTCGTAAGTTGAAGCACCCATTGCACCTTTTAAGTGAGGCGATGCTGAACGATAGGCTATAGGCTAATTGCTAACTAGAACAACAATACGTCGTTCAAGTGGAACAGCGAAGCTCAAGTACGGAAGCCAAGGGGTTGTCACATGATTTGGAAGGCATTGTGGGCATTGTAGGCTCAGCCAATCAGAGCCCGCAGATTTCGTTACACGGGCATTTTGCCGTAACAGGGCAGAAATATATTGCCGTTCAGTGCCTTCGTAACTTGAATTTTTCGTAATATGGGGTATTCGTAAGTCAGGGTTCCACTGTACTATCACGCTCCTGTCCTTGTTGCGTGATAGTACAGTGGAACCCTGACTTACGAATCAGAATCAGAATCAATTTTCTGATTCTGATTCTGATTTGTAAGTCAGGGTTCCACTGTACTATCACGCTCCTGTCCTTATGTGCAGTAAAAAAAAGTTATGTCCATATCAACATTGTAGACTGCGTTGCTATTTCCTCCACGCCCTGTGAACTGAAATCATTGGATTGTAGTGAAAGTGCAACAGGAACCACTAAGCATCAACAGGCAGCTAGACTAACAATTCCAAGGAACTGAACTACTAGATTCCTGATTCCCATCCCTAGATCCTGAAGGACATTTGGATCTGAATGGGTCAGTGATGTTTTCTTGAGTGGCTGAAGACACTATCTCCCAGTTTTTCATACTCCATACATTTCTGAATCTGCATCCAGATCTTAATCAACTCAAAACTCATCATTTAAATTTGGGTCGATATGAAACTTCCTTAAAGGATGACGAATGGGTTTATTTTTATTGCACAAAAAACGATAAAATTGATGCAAATATGTTAAATGAACACCAAAGATCGCCTGGGACCGATAACAACACAGTTCCCCACCAGCCCCATGATGCAACCTACACAGCATAGCATAACATGTCTGTGCCTGTTTAAGACTTCTGCTGTTTTCTCAGCTTGGGGTGTGACATGTAGTGGGCTGGTTTTCCCAATACTCCTATCTGACTCTTATTTAATCCAAAAGAATCCTGTAGGATAATTCGGGGTCGTCCCCTACAGCTGCAGGGTTCCTTCAAAGCTAAAACCATTTCGGGGGGATTTTTATTTTGTAAGTACTTGCGGTATCTGTTTGATGAATTTTATTAGTGTTGAGTTCAGATAGAAATACACACTTGAACCCAGACAATGCTACTACTAATAATGCAGTCTACGGTATATAACTAATGTCCATTCAGCATAACATTTAAACAAAAAGTAGCATAAAGGTTGAATTTTTATATCTCATGGAGACGCAAGTCATCAGTTTGCTGTTTAATGTAATGACATCTTTGGAAAATCACCATTGATAGTTTTTTGGGTTTTTTTCTTTTTCTAGGAAAATAGGTCAAAAACAGAGTTTTTACAGTTCCAACAAGCTTGAAAGTCAGTATTTGGTGTGACCACCTTTATTCTTCAACACAGCCTGAAAGCTTTTAGGAAAGCTTTCCTGTTGTTTCTTTAAGTAGTATTCAGGAATAGTTCTCCAGGCTTCGTAGATGGATGTTTCTCCCTCCCACACTGTTTCAATAATGTTGAGGTCCAGGCTCTAGGGAAGCCAGTCCGTGACTGATAGTGTTCCATTGTGTGTTTTTCTATTCAGGTGTGATTTTTATTGCATTGGCAGAGCGTTTTGAAGGAAGCTGTTACCAATCTTTGAAAATAGTGGATCAAAACTTTACTTTTCTATGACAAGTACAACATCACTGGCTGAAATGGAGCCCCAAAACATGACAGAGCCTCTACCGTGTTTTATAGATAGCTGCACCCCATTCCAAGATGTGCCAAGATTTGATCTAATCGCTATTTAGGAATCACCTTGTTGGTGCAAAATACAATTTTATTTCCATCCATTTGTATGGCAAATGTATGAAAAATGCCAACTCTTTGGCATTTTTCATGGATTCTGCAAAAGAAATAGGAGCAAATGGTGGGGTTTTTTTGCCACAGGCTTCCAGTAACAAAGTCCCCAAAAATACAATTTAAAAGTGGTTCTTTGCTTTTATGTATAGACCCAACAGCAGTCCATCCATTTAGTTTGGTGCCGTTCTTATCCTTGAATGATTCATAGATCAATGTTAAGTAGCTTAATAAACAAACAACCAAAAATCATTCATCTGAAAATGGTCAGGTACGAGGACTGGACTGAAAATTAGTAAAACAAAAAAATGTTGAAGACCTTCAGAAAACCCTGGAAACCTTTGCCCTGGAGCACTTACATATCATACAAACACAAATACATATCAAAAGCCAAATACTTTATATATTAAAAGTACCTACAGAAACCTTTTTAGTTAGCATACGATGGTATGACCTCCAGATTTAAAAGATTTGATAAATGTGATGGATCAGATCTCTGTGCTGTTTTAACTTTCCAAATTCGTCTGTGATGCCTCACCAGTGCACCATGCAGATCTTGTTTCAATTCAATTTCAATTCAATTTTATTTATATAGCGCCAAATCACAACAAAAGTCGCCTCAAGGCGCTTCATAGATACAGAGAAAAACCCAACAATCATATGACCCCCTATGAGCAAGCACTTTGGCGACAGTGGGAAGGAAAAACTCCCTTTTAACAGGAAGAAA
>NW_024582374.1:2158687-2160261 GCF_018398535.1 Haplochromis burtoni
TTGGGGTGAGAGAAGGAAGACAGGATAAAGACATGCTGTGGAAGAGAGACAGAGGTTAATAACAGATATGATTCAATGCAGAGAGGTCTATTAATACATAGTGAGTGAGAAAGGTGACTGGAAAGGAAAAACTCAATGCATCATGTTTGTCAGTAACTCTTTCACAGTTACACAACCAGATCCCATAATTATGGAGCGAGCAAGCTGACATTATCAGTAGATAATATAGTTTAAGTAACTCATCTGATAAAAAGCATGATATGGATTGTGTAATTTCTTGGTTTGACATGCATATTAGTCACTGGTAAATGGACCAAAACCAGTGTAAAATGCAGCAATACAGAAATTAGCCCTTGTAAATGTGTTTGTAGCATACATATTTTTGCCCATGTGACCTCAACCTGGATAAACAGTAGAAAATTACCATGAATAAGAATTAGTATATAAATAAGTTACCGTGTTAATTATTCCATTATTACAATCTTCATTCCTGTTGGCTAGTTAATAGTTTGTTTGTTTTTTTAAGCTTAAAAATGTGTGTCACAGCCTGTCTTTGGTTGCAAGATGATTTTAATTTTGAGCTTTGCAGTATGACTGTTTTGGAGGGACTAAAATATTATCACAATTTTTTCACCCTTTTATCTTTCAATTCAGAATTAGGTTTTAGCCTTTTTTTTTTTTTTAAGTTTTGCTCTAATTTTGGCTGGATAAATTGGACATTCAACATTTTTGAAACCATCAGACTTCCATCTGATGGTTTGGTACAATCAGATGGAAGTCAGATCAGCCAAGCTCATTGAACCTGTCTGCTGGAGTATGTAGTGTCTTAAATTTGACGCCTAATCCCTACAAAGTAATGAGATGCTTTGACTTGAACACATGATGGCCAGTGCAAACAAATTGGTCCTTCACCTGTCAGGAGTGCATTTATATTAAATTTTAGTCTGTTAGTTCTCTCTGCTAAATAATTGTTGTGCTGTGGTGAAATATTTTCTGCGGTGTCACTTGTCAGCATTGTTGTTCCCGCTCTACATCTTTGCTATGAAGTATTGCTCCCAGAGGGGTGACAGGTGTTTGACAGACTCAAATTTAAATGGACAACCAGCGCTTAGGTTCATGCACGATTTATAGGAAGCCTGCCCAAAGTTCATCTTTCTGCTGATGAACAACACAGTCATGGAAAAAAAAATGTGTGTGAGATGACAGGACCTACTTACCATGCCAGTGTGGGTCCTGCATAGCACAATTAAAGTTGTGTAATCCATTTGAGTAACACTGAGGATTTTTTTTTTTATTATTTCTCAGTGTCAACAGACTTCAACATACGGCTTTCATCGTCTTCCAGAAACACTACAGCGACGTCAAAGTGGAGAAAAAGTAAGAGAGCTTTTTTGCTTTGCTGAGTTTTACCTTTTTACATGTTGCTGTGTTTTCTGTCACGTGGTTCTACAGGGAGTGCAGAATTATTAGGCAACTTGTATTTTTGAGGAATAATTTTATTATTGAACAACAACCATGTTCTCAATGAACCCAAAAAACTCATTAATATCAAAGCTGAATGTTTTTGGAAGTAG
>NW_024582374.1:2161325-2182261 GCF_018398535.1 Haplochromis burtoni
TCACTATTTTTGACTTTTCTGAGCCTGTCAAGTCCTTCTTTTGACCCATTTTGCCAAAGGAAAGGAAGTTGCCTAATAATTATGCACACCTGATGCAGGGTGTTGATGTCATTAGACCACACCCCTTCTCATTACAGAGATGCACATCACCTAATATGCTTAATTGGTAATAGGCTTTCAAAACTATACAGCTTGGAGTAAGACAACATGTATGAAGAGGATGATGTGGACAAAATACTTATTTGCCTAATAATTATGCACGCCCTGTAGAGCTTGGTTGGAAGGTTAAGTGTACTAATTTCCACACTAGAAACGTAGGGACTTAGTCCTGGGTCTGAACTTCATGTTCTACCATAAAAGCAGCATGCCCACAATGAAGCTGTAATGATGGGCTCAGTGTTAAACAGTACAAGCAGTTACTTGTTAATCATTGTGTTCCTTCCAGTGAGGATTCCTATGAACTTGTTATTGCTCTATTATCTTCGTGAGCTTTTGTACATCAGGTGTAATGTCACTTATCAGCAAGCCTTAGTGTGGAGACAAGTGAGTCGTGCAAATGCAAGAAAAAACGTAACATATTAGCCGCCACTTCCAAAATACATCGCAATCTCCAACTTGTTTTGGTAGTGGATGTGCATTGTGGGTAATGTAGGCATTACGAATAAAAAAGAATGCTTGGAATCGTCTTAATTACTTCCACAAAGGAGGCTTATGTTTTTGGTAGCATTTCTATATCTTCAAACACAATAGCTCAAAAAGTTTTGAATGAAATATTATCAACTTTGTGAGGGTGTAGAGTGGGGTCATGTTAACAATCCATCCAAACTTGGCTTGCATCCACCAAAGGTGGTCAAGGTTAACTTATTGATTTATTGGTTGGAAATGGACATTTGTGGTATCAAGTACAATATAAATGACTTAAAATATAATGTCAGATTTGACCTCTTACCTTTCCTTCAAGGTAAATGATCTAAAGGTCAAAGTTATAGTAATGTTATTTAAAACTATATCTCTTACTGCCATTGATAGAATAAAGTCATATTGGGTATGGTGTATAGGAAATCTAAATATCATGTTTTTTGTACTTTTGCAGTTCAAATAAGGTCAAATTTTCAGAAAAAGTCTTTTATCATTAAAAGTATGCTTAAAAATTGTCCTGTCTTTGTTTGTTTTGGCAACACTTACTGATATATAGAGATTCTAAATATGTCATCATAGTTTGCATCTAAACATTATGTGAAATTTGACCTCTGACCCTACTATTACCTTGCTTGATTGTGAGTCTGTCAGTGATAAAGGAGACCAAATGGCTTCATTCTTTCCCCTCACACTGTTTCATAGGCAGAAGACTGAATCCAGTCTGAAGAAGTTCAGTGTTTCCCACGCAGACTTTACCCTAGCAGGTCACTGTTGTGTTTCAGCAGTTGCCCAAATATGTTTTGATACGCATTACTTTGGTAGGGTGATGCCACCAATAATTTACTCACCCTTATGTTATGTTGAAAGTTCAGTTCCTGCTAACCAGCTGGCTCTGGCAATTCCTGTCTCATGCTTCAACCTACCAGGCAGTCGATTTCTTTCAGTCCAGAAAGTTTTTACCCCTCAGCCTTAAAAGACTGATGTCGTTTTTTTGTTGGGTGAGCGTACAGGCAGGCAGCGTGGACATCTAAGTTTGTGATAACACGAGAATAAAGCAATGTAGGAGGTTCAAACTGATATCACGGGGATATATTTTTTAAATGATTCCTATTATTTATTATTAGTTCCAATGTACAGCACTTTGTGTCAGCTATGGGTGTTTTAAAGAGCTTTTTAAATGAAGATGGCATGGTATGATATCTACTAAAAATCTCAGATGAGTTTGATTCTCCAAGACCTCAATATTAAGGACAAAAGTTAGAGGACAGAGATCAACTTTTCGAAAAGTCTTGTGATTCCGATAACTGGAAAATGATGTAGGAGCTTCAGATTGATACCATAGATGCATCTACCAAAAATCTCAGAGACCTGGACCTTGAGGTCAGGGTAAGCTTTCTAAAAATCTTGTATATTGTGATAACTTGAGAACAAGACGATAGCAGATATGGTGGACACACCTTTAGGTTCATTAGGTTCATCCAGCACAGACTTGGGGAATAATTTTGACCATAAAGCATATCTTACAAGGTAAACCACTGCTTCCAGCCAGTCTTCCATGTGATGTTTGTGGGTTCAGATGGGGAAAAACCCCAAGTGGCAGTGGTCTGAGGTGTCTAATGGACCTGTACACAAGCACAGAGAGCCGATGAACTTCTTCAAACCAGTAAGCGCTGCAGGCGGCCTTGTGAACTTTTCTTCCTTCAGATGGATCTTGTTGACTGAAGCGTGTCTTATAATTGTCTTGGATTGAGTTGAACTAAACAACAAGTGACTTTGGGTGTTTATGTGGGTGGAAAACACACCCCAGTAAAGGAAAGTGGTGAACTTCATAATCAAAATGAATGTAAAAAAAAAGTGATTGTTTTCTTTTTATTTTGTTTGCATGATCATTAGAAGCCAAAATCAAGAAAAAATCGGACTGTCATGGCCGAATGCTGGTTGTAGGAGTCTTCTCTGTCCTCTGTGAATTGCAGGGTCATTGTAACCAACACCTGTGTCAGGTGGAGCTCCAACGTGTCAATCTCACAAGGCTGCAAAGCAGAATCGGGATTACCATCTAAAGTCCAGGAGGGACAGTCACTAGACAGGCAGCTGATTTTTGCTTTGAGATTTATCATCAAGTATTACTTAATGATTTGTTTTGGAAAGCTTGGGTGCGCCTCCGTGCTGCCACCTGATGCTTTCAAGTTCTGTGCAAAGACTGAAGTTGCATCAGACTAGCTTATAAGCGCCTTTACGTCTTTGCATAAATGAGTCGTGAAGTTTTTAAGGCTCTTCTGTGTTTACATTGCAGCTGCCTTCTCGTGAGGTTCCATTTAGCAGTCTCTTTTAATATCCTTCCAAACATGCACTTGGAGTTCAGCTTCCTAAGAAAGTAATGCAAATGCCAAAAGAAGGGCAGAGCTTTACTTTAACCCTGTAGACCCTTCATATCACAGATGTCTCAGGTGCACATTATTTACATATGTGGCATTAGAGTCAGGGGGAAAGCTTTGACTTCTCATTTAACTGTTCAGACTGACTTTGAGTCAGATTTCTATGAAGTTTGTTACAGAAAACGATTCCCCGCATTAGAAATGAGGGAAGCAAAAACAGAAAATGACTGTATCTTGAAGTGTCAGTGAATGGTCTTCTCCTGTGGGATTTGAATGAAGTGGGCTGAGCTTTTTCAGGAAATGAGCACTCTCAAGCCAAGTTGCTCCTCAATACACTTCCAGTCCATGCAGGGCGTTGTAATGTTCTCTCCTACCGGCTGTTTAGCGGCTGACCTATGGCACTCGTGGGGCGTAATCAGACTTTAATTACACCCTCTTAATCACTTGAAGACAATCTGTGCGACAAGACCGCTCCTCACAGCACGTGGGCTGTTTTTACCTGCTAATCTGGCCCTGCTTTCCTGGTTAATAGGGAGTGAATTATATTGATATTCACTTTATTCTGCATTTCTTGGACATTCCTGTACTTTTGAGGCCGCTCATTTTTTCTTTTCTTTCTTTCCTTTTTTAAACTATATTCTCTTAAATATAAGAGCAAGCTCACACTGTCACCCATCTTAGGTCAGACTCAACCAAAAACAATGTGAAAAGTCTCTACAATCATCATTATTATTCCAAGTGAAAGGTATGCACCGCAGAACTGGCTCCGTGGAGTGACTCTGGCTCACAGAGTATGGCATTCCAAGCTAAAAGCAAAGCCAAACTGATATTGCCCTCCAATACCGTCTTCATATTTTCTCCATATTTGGAAGTGTTTACCTCCTCATGATGGTTGACAGAGGTTGGATGAGGGGATGTGAGTCATTTCAGCTGCACAAGGCTTTCTGGGGGTGAGAGGAGTCTTCCAAGTCACTGCCATTTAGTGAAGCTAGCAGTTTGTGTGCCTCAGTGATCTAAAGAGAAACTGTGAGTATCATTATGTGCTTAATTTATAATCTAATCACTTGAAAGGAGCTTAAGTAGCAGTTTCACACATGTATTTTTTTGCATATAATGCGGCTGCTTTTGGGAAACCTTTATCATTATTATCATAATATGAAAAGGTGAGGGGATCGATTTGGATTGTTTCTCTGGCTCACCAGATATTTTCAGAAAATGTTTAAAAAGTTCAGATGAGCGCAGGCGCTCCGGTGACACATTTTTCTTACTGCGAGACTGACTTTGTACGCAGATGTCTCAGTTATGCCAGAAAGTTAGAGATGAAGGTGAAAAATGCAAAAAAAAGTGTTATGTCTGACCAAACCGAACACACATTTTTGGGGCAGAACTTTTTAAATAGCCCAGTATGTTTTCCTGTAGCTGTCCTGTGGTTGAGTGTGAGTGAGTGAGGGGCAGCTCAGGTCATTGAAGAATTCTGGTTTTGCAAACAGCCACTCTTACTGATAGCTACACCTTAACAGGTCTGACCTCCCTCCTGGCTCTTACTTTCACACTTCAAACACTTAATGGCAGCTGCCTGGCAGTTTTTTTCCACTTCACAAGTCGAGCAAGAGGTAAATGATTTTACTTTGCTGCGAGGGCTCAGGCTGCTGATTTTAGTGATGGTGTGGTCTGATTATCTAATTACTTCTATCTCTAAATTACACTGGGACTCTGTAAGCCTTTTAAACTGAGAGATAAACTGCCTGCGTAAATGTTTCCTTTTAATTTGTGTTTTATTACATGCCACTGAAAATATGTTTGAAATGATTATTTACACCGTTTAATGTTAAGTAGCTTCTGCCTTTGTGGGAAAAACTTCTCTGAGCCATGGGGGTCAGACACATGACCTTTTAGGGTGTCCTGAGATATCTGGTGACAGATATCTAGTAGGGCTGCTCAGTGATGGCAAGCATTATACATACAGTGAGAATCCAATTATTTTCTAATGTAATAATTCTGATAATTGTTAACTTGAAATTTTAAGTAACTGAAAAGCAGACTGATTGGCTTAAACCTCAAATGCGTGTCTATTGCAGGAACCTTATGAAAGGAGAATCAAAAGCCCCGGCTTAGGTGGTAGTGTTATTTATTTTAATGATAGTTGTAAAGTGGCATCAATATTTATAGGAAAATGACCTAATCAGGGTCTTTTTTAAAAAAATTTAAGAAAATTTTAAGTCTGTGTTATCTTGCTAAGCAAAAGTTTATATATTTTAGTGGAATTTCTGACTATTTAACCAATAAAAATGTATTCTTTTCCCTTGATTTTCCTTTGGGGGAAGGACGAAACCTCCTTGGGGGAAGGACGAAACCTCCTTGAGGGAAGCTCTAAAATTTAAGCAGAAAAAACCTCAACCAGATTTATAATTATCTTAAATAAATATTGAGCTACAGCCCTGGGTTTTTTTTGGATTGTGAGCCAGCAGGGAGTGAGCGTTAGGGGTTTTTATGATGTTTTTATTATAAACAAGCTAAAACTCTTACATGGGTACTGTAAAGAGGGACAAACAGAAGTTTCTTCAGTATTCCTATTAAGAAGAATGAGATGGCTGATCAGTTTTGCTGGTTTAATAAGCAGTGACACGTGCCGATCACGGTGTTACATCACTCTTTAGGGGCATCTCTAATACTCTTAAAATGGCTTAATCTGGTCTCGGTCTTCTTTGCATATCCTTAATTTCAAGATGCTGGCGCACCCAGATTGGAGGAGATTGCGTGTAGTTTTTTTCTCTTTCTCTAAAGTCAAGTCTTCCAAATGAATCTCGTCAACAAATTAAGGCATGATTAACAGGAGCAATTACACTGAGGAACCAGCTGAGCTGAGGAGAATCAAGCTAAAGTGGAGGAGATTATCTTTCCTATTAACGAGAATCACTTTAGGGTTTGATTGCTTTCTGTTTTTCTGTTGAACTCCTGTTTACTCTGTAACTAATGATGTTTTCTTTACAGCCATTTTCCTGTGCTGCTTAGACCTTTAGAGTGCAGATCAAACTCACACGTTTGGTGCGGCTCCTGTTTTCTCCTGTGGCATCAGAGATGATGGATGTGACATATTCAGGAATTAGTCAAGCTTTGGAACGTGTGCTTTTTGAGGAAAATCAAAATACGCAAATCTTTATTCATATGTCAGAATGTGTGTGGCTGGGCATCTTGATTTAGGGGTTTTCCTCGCAGCTGAGGCTGAATTTTCTTTCTCTCGCACTCGTGCTGGATAGAGTGAGTCAATAAACAATCTCCGATGCATTATTTTTCAGGACAAGTCAAAGCTTTGGCCGCACCCCTCATTTTATTGTTGATTTGGCAGCATGCTGGTGGCCTTTATCATGTTTGAACACCAATCATCACCTCAGTTTAAGGTCTTTGGCCCTTTGAAGTAGGTTTTCCTCAACACTTTGCCTGCATTGATTGTCCGCGTTTCCATTGCAAAAAGAGGCCCGCACCCTGCGCTTACTGTTGTGATCCACCTTCTTGTTTGGCAAGTTGTCAGATTTGTGTTGACTTGTCTGGGCCAGGCATACGCCGACATATTTCATAATAATCGAGTCTCCAACTTTTGCTTAAATTTACTGTGTTTCGGTTTTGTTGTAGAGCTCAGACTTTCCCTCCGTACGCTGCCAGTGAACTCTCGGCTCCCGAGGCCTGTGGCCATGAATTGTGTTCTCTTAAGTTCAAGTTTGGATTTTTCCGCAATTTGTTAGATTTAGTTTGCCTATAAATTTAGAACAAGAGCGGTCAGTGTGTGCATACCTCTACCTAAACTGAAAATTCACTGCACACCATGCAGGAGGAAAACTGGACCCAGATTAGCTTGATATTTAGAACATCACCATGATGTGTCCTTATTTAAATCGGATATTTATTCCAACTTAAACGAGTCCAGTTTTACTGGTAAACGATTCTATCCTAAAATGTCTTCATACTGATCCAGGTTGACTCAGAAATGTCATCAATTCTATGTTGGGCCAACTGCCGTCTTTGACAGGATCTTCCTTTTTCAGAGGTAAATATTACCATATAAAAGAAGCTCAATATATGTTGGTACTTTTAATTGATCATTTACAAAAAAACATTTGAAAGAGAAGAAAAAGGGGGGAAAAAAGAAGCAATTTAGGGCTTATAAATACAGAAAACTCCAAAATTTGACCCATCAGGGCGAGCTGAAAGGAAAGAAGGGAGGCCCATCTCTAAAATGATTTATTGAAACTACTTGGGTTTTTTTTTCCTTTTAAAGGCGCTGTTTTCTGCTTGAGTAGAACAAAACATTGTCAGACTCCCTCTCGTGCTCTTGCTGCCCTTTGTTTTTGAAATTCCCATCTTTTGTTCTATTGATTTTTCCTACTGGTTTATACTTTCTCAGTTTCTGGAACACAAAAGGGACTCGCTGAGGAGCAGGGACTTTTTTTATGGAGGCATGAACCAGTCAAAAAAACAAATTTTTTTTTTTGATCAAACTATGAAGTTCCTGAAAGGGTTCCCACGGAAGTTCCTCTTTCCTAAAATGTTTTCTTGAGTCCAGTTTCAGACGTCAACATCAGCCTTTAATTCATATTTTCTCTGGCACGTCTGAGCCTCATAACTTCACAAGTACAGGAGATATCCATGTGAAATTTTCAGGGTTGAAAAATACATTTACGCTCCGTTTAAATCTGCAACCAGATCAATTTTACACCCACTCCAAGTGTCACAATCTAAAGCTAAGATCTGTTTTTGATCAGAACAGTTTTTTTCTATAACCAGCTCTGAGCATCAGGATGATGAAATATGTCATAGTTTGAATAAACTGCAACGGTTTAATGTCTGTGACGTAGAGAAACAGAAACAGCCACTGGTAACCTGGATCTTTGATCTGATTTCGGATAATTCACTAGAGAAAACTTCAAGGCATCAAGGCCATCACTTTTGAAAGGTCTCCTTTATAAAAAAATCTTTTTACCCAAGACTCTTTTTCTAGCCATGATTCCTTTTGTATGAAAACTGTTTCTATTAGTCTTATAATAAGACTTTAAGCAAGTGTAGCTTAGGGTGGTAAAATGGAACATAAAAACACTGGTGCCTATATAATAGACAGATGTCATTAATCTTATTCACATATATAAGTGATGGTCATGATACTCATATGATTCATCTTGATTCCCAAAGGGGGTGATGAAGGCTCAAAACATGCTGGAAAGAATGACATGAATTAAAGAGCGTTAAATCTTAACCTCCTGCCCCCTCCTCGTCTACTTCAAGGGCCTGCAGCTCAGAAAATATTCATAAAATGTGGGAGAATTTCTGCGCATTGCAGCGCAACAGAACAAGTTTTTGTTTCTGAGCAAGTTGAGGTGAGAAGTCCTGATTAGATTTTTCGTGGAGAGGAGCCATCGTCATAACAGTAAATATTTCACACAGTAAAGGACGAGAGGTGCCCCAATCATTTAGGATCAGATGCCACTAAATGATTAATCTCAGATTAGACAGAAGCTCGAGGCTAATGGGACACTTTACACTTGCTTGGCACGCAGTGACAGATGCTGGCCTCTAAAGACCATCAAATTACTGAAGCATGCAGTTGGCAAAACACGGGGCTGTTAATGAGGTGCCAGAACATTTCAACTCCAAAACATAAAACAGATTGAAATGATGACAGGACGAAGAATTCAGATTTTACCTTTGTATGCTGTGAAACCAAGCGATTTGAAATGCTTATTATTAGCACTGTAAATGACCTGAAACTTTAACCAGATTCAGACTCATACATTTTGGAACTTTTTTTTGTGTGTGTGTGTAAAAGTCTGTTGTTGCCCAGAAGTTGCCTTTTGTTCTCATAAAGTCAATGAGACTGGGGGAAATACCATAGCATAAACCTCTCTTTTGAGGTTGATTTAAAGTCGAGGAGGAACTGTAGGCACGAGAGGAAGTGGTTGGTAAAACCTGATGTTTCAGAGTTTTGTGTTTGGAGTGGATTTCAGTGCTCTCTGCCAGTGTTTGAGAAGTTAAGGCAGTGCTTACAATGCTTAATTGACTGGGAAGAGTTGTGGTTTTCCATTACGTCAGGCTTGGTACAATTCCTAATCTTACTGTGTCATTTTAACTCTGACTGTGGTGTCAGCAGTTGAAGTTTTACCCCATCACTCCTTGAAAGAGCTGCATTTATCAGCCTCCAGTGCCCACTTGGCTCATTGGCAGGATTAATTGGCAACAAGTCCCCCGTGGTCCAGGAACGTAGTTACCTACTGACCCAAATCATTATCCTGACTGGAAGCCACTGTCTCCACTCCACCGGCTCACACCTGGGACTGAGTCTTCACGTAACCTCGCATTTGTCCCCGATGCACCCGTACATCACGACTTCAGTTTTCAGTATCTGCAAGAAACAGGCTGTGTATGCAAAACGGAGGCGTGACAGGTTATTCGTTACCCTCAAGGCCATTTTGTGGTACTTGTATGTAATGTTTTGGGATTAAGCAAATATATCTTCTGATTTTGACTTGTGATTTGGGGCTTATTCGTGTTAGCGTGGTAGCTTCTTTTCAGGAACTGATGTACTTAGATTTCAGGCCATATCTGTTGCAAACAGGGTTTTCCCCTATTTGCAACAGATATGAGGTGTTTGTTTGAAGCAAACAAAGCTCTATCAGCTGCAAAGGATGTTTGCTTTGACAGCACAGCTTTGACAGATTGGAAACGTGAGTGTCTGCTAAAGCTAGACAAACCCGTAATGAGTGTTGTTGTCCTAGCAGAATCATAAAAGTTTTACAGATGTAATTGGTTTATTATTGTTTTCAAGAAAAAAAATGTGAGAAATTTGTAAAAGAGCCTGAAAGCATCTGAGTGAATAGATGGCTGGTTGTCAACTGTTGAGATGACTTTTACCTGACATCCGTGGGAACATGAAGATCTCTCCATGATATGGATCCAAACAAACACATCCTAGAGAAAAAAACCCTACTGAAGGACTTTCAGATATAGCAAACAATGACATTTATTTACTGTAAAATTATTAACATTAAAATCTGCAGAGAATAAAGTCTCATAAGTTATGTAAAATCAAACCGAAAGACAACAATAAACTCCCTAGCTAGAAATAAAATGCTAGTATCCAATTTCATAATCGTTCAAAGCCAAACTTAATGGCCTTAATTTCCTCAGTGTACTATTTTTTTGTGTGTATAGATATTGTAGAATATGAAAATTTTAATACTATTTAAACTAGTGCCGTCAGCGTTAATCTTCTTAAAATGATGTTAACATCATAACCACATTAACGCGGCAAATCACCGCTAATGAGCTAACCGCGCTAATGCGTTGACAAGCTAACCGGGCTAATGCATTGGCGAGCTAACCGTGCTAATGTGTTGACGAGCTAACCACGCTGATGCGTTGACGCCGTGCAGCCCCACGCACGAGGCGATCCGCGCTAACTCGCTAACGGAGATTTGCCGCGTTAATGGTGTTAACATCATTTTAACGAGATTAACGACAGCACTAGTTTAAACATTTTAACAAGCTCACTTTGAAGTTCTAGTCCAACAATACAGTTAAAAAAATGAATAAATAAAAGAAGGAAGAAATGGCATCTAGAAAGTGACCTTTGCTGTGTATTTAAAAATCACCTCAATGGTAATTCTTTATTTTGTCTGGTAATAATACTGATTGAGCTTTATTGGATTCTGAAAAACGATATAGCAACAAACATATACATTTAAAAATAAAATGCCATGGCTTAACTAAATGGAAAGCATTTATCTGCAGAAATAAGAGCAGTAATGCAACAAGGTTCAGACTCTAAAGTACCTTTAATGCTATTACAAGTACAGTGGGGCAAAAAAGTATTTAGTCAGCCACCGATTGTGCAAGTTCCCCCACTTAAAATGATGACAGAGGTCAGTAATTTGCACCAGAGGTACACTTCAACTGTGAGAGACAGAATGTGAAAAAAAAAATCCATGAATCCACATGGTAGGATTTGTAAAGAATTTATTCGTAAATTAGGGTGGAAAATAAGTATTTGGTCACCTCAAACAAGGAAAATCTCTGGCTCTCACAGACCTGTAACGTCTTCTGTAAGAAGCTTTTCTGTCCCCCACTCGTTACCTGTATGAATGGCACCTGTTTGAACTCATCATCTGTATAAAAGACACCTGTCCACAGCCTCAAACAGTCAGACTCCAAACTCCGCCATGGCCAAGACCAAAGAGCTTTCGAAGGACACCAGGAAAAGTATTGTAGACCTGCACCAGACTGGGAAGAGTGAATCTACAATAGGCAAGCAGCTTGGTGTGAAAAAATCAACTGTGGGAGCAATCATCAGAAAATGGAAGACATACAAGACCACTGATAATCTCCCTCGATCTGGGGCTCCACGCAAGATCTCATCCCGTGGGGTCAAAATGATCATGAGAACGGTGAGCAAAGATCCCAGAACCACACGGGGGGACCTGGTGAATGACCTGCAGAGAGCTGGGACCAAAGTAACAAAGGTCACCATCAGTAACACACTACAACGGCAGGGAATCAAATCCCGCAGTGCCAGACGTGTTCCGCTGCTGAAGCCAGTGCATGTCCAGGCCCGTCTGAAGTTTGCCAGAGAGCACATGGATGATACAGCAGAGGATTGGGAGAATGGTCATGTGGTCAGATGAAACCAAAGTAGAACTTTTTGGTATAAACTCAACTCGTCGTGTTTGGAGGAAGAAGAATACTGAGTTGCATCCCAAGAACACCATACCTACTGTGAAGCATGGGGGTGGAAACATCATGCTATGGGGCTGTTTTTCTGCCAAGGGGACAGGACGACTGATCCGTGTTAAGGACAGAATGAATGGGGCCATGTATCGTGAGATTTTGAGCCAAAACCTCCTTCCATCAGTGAGAACTTTGAAGATGAAACGAGGCTGGGTCTTCCAACATGACAATGATCCAAAACACACCGCCCGGGCAACAAAGGAGTGGCTCCGTAAGAAGCATTTGAAAGTCCTGGAGTGGCCTAGCCAGTCTCCAGACCTCAACCCCATAGAAAATCTGTGGCGGGAGTTGAAAGTCCGTGTTGCTCGGCGACAGCCCCAAAACATCACTGCTCTTGAGAAGATCTGCATGGAGGAATGGGCCAAAATACCAGCTACTGTGTGTGCAAACCTGGTAAAGACCTATAGTAAACGTTTGACCTCTGTTATTGCCAACAAAGGTTATGTTACAAAGTATTGAGTTGTATTTTTGTTATTGACCAAATACTTATTTTCCACCCTGATTTACGAATAAATTCTTTACAAATCCTACCATGGATTTTTTTTTCACATTCTGTCTCTCACAGTTGAAGTGTACCTCTGGTGCAAATTACTGACCTCTGTCATCATTTTAAGTGGGGGAACTTGCACAATCGGTGGCTGACTAAATACTTTTTTGCCCCACTGTATTTGGGAAGAGGTGGAGGGAACTTCCACGTATAACATAAAGAGAAAGCGTCTCTGTGGGTCCACATTTGCATTTACTTGCACCATTCACATGTCAGATATAATACATGAGGGGTCAAAGGGTATGCTCTAGGTCTTAGTGAGTTGGCCTAGAATCTGCTTGGTTAATGGATTATCCAATTTTACATTATATACTGCTGCGTGCAATGCGAGTTTGGTAACAACGTGCGGCCTCCCACGGCGCTCACATAGAGCGCTTTCACGTAATATGGCTTTGTTGTTGTTTTAAGCTCCCTGATAGGTTTAAGCTCAGGGTGAAAGGGGGCCTTCTGTGTCAGGTCTGAGGTCACTTTTGTTATCATCAGACAGATCCAGTACATTAGAAGTATTCCCTAATCTCTTAAAACCCTCTGCTGGCCCAACTTTCATTTGTTGTAGAAGGATCAAATTAAAAAGAGCCATATTAACCAAAGCCCTAAATTTGTTTTGCCACTTTTCAGGGATTGCACTTGTTGGCCTCGAGCTCTAGTCTGTGTAAATGCAACTTTTTTCTGATGCTGATGATTAAAGTGTTGCGAAATAAGCCTTGGGCATTTTTCTAGTATTTAGAGTTTATCTCTAAGAAAAATGGTTATTTTCAAGTTTTGGTTTTAATAAATATGATGAGACATCAGTATTTGTTTACAACTAAACTTTTTTTTTTCCGTCTCCTTTGTGGAACGTTAGTCTCGTGTGGTTGAACAGTGAGAAGGGACAGGGTTTCTCTGTTGACACAGAAAAAACTCTTCCCACTTCTTTCAGAGCGGTTAAGGGGACAAAGGTTTAAAAACAGTGAATATGACACCAGTGTTTGTAATTTGATGGACCATGGAGGTGTAGTACAAGCTGACCTAGAACATTTGATGACTCATCTAAATTTTCCCCCCCCCAAACATTCAGTCATTTTTTGATATATTATGAAAATTTCCCTCTTATTTTAAAAAGTCCCATCACTGAAAGCCAGCACTGTCTGGCCCTTACTGTTTGCTTCTCAGGTTGCAATTGTGCCAGTTTTTTGACATCATTTAGCTGCTTGTGGCTCTCATCGCACGGTTGTATGGTCAGGCAGCATTTTTCCTTTTTATTTACAAATCCTTTGAAGCCGATGACACACAAATGCTTTCAGTGTTTTGGGTTTTTTTTGTGTGATTCTCACAGTGCTCTCAGCTACTCTAAATATTTGGATCAGCACAGCACTCATCACTGTCACTTCTCCCTGACTGACTCATCAAAAATAAGAAGGCTGGGATTTATGATATCGATACTGGCAACGATTTTGGAGGAGAAACTGATCCTGGCTGTCACTCATAAGCCAGTCTTTTATGATCTAACATTGAAGAAGATGTTTTTGTAACCTATAAACAGGAATAGCTGTGTTCTGGTTTCCTCTAGCATCCCCTTCGCTCAGTGTGGCTCTGAACAGACATCTGCATGCATGCCTTTTTTGTGGCTCCACAGTCTCTCCACTTAGACTGCATATTACAGCCCACCAACTACACATGTGACATTCAGGTGAATAGGAAAGACTACTTGTCCATGGTGTCTCCAACTAGCTGTGTTGATGTGTAAACGCCACTTACGTTTTTGAGAGCCGTCATTATTTAGGTCTCGTCTAATCCTTTTACTTAGGCATCAGTCCCACAGGTTTGGAGACCAGTTTGCATCCCCCTGGCAACCAGTAGTTGCAGAGGAAAATGTGTTTCCGTGGCTGTTTGGCGACTGGTTGCTGGAGTTTGTTGGTAATTGCTTGCGTAACATTGGTCACAGTGGATTATATGGTGCAGCACCGAAATCCTGCTTGTGATTGCTTTAGCACATTGCTATGCTTGTCTGTAGTTAGTATAGAAGACCTGTCACTCTGTTTGCTTGCAAACACTCACAAACTACAAACTACTAGTGGTTCGAAAGTGAACCGTGCTACACAAACAGGAAATAAAAGTCATTTGCCTTCAAAGTAGAAGTTTCACCTTTTGAAATGTGTTTGTTATAACTGTTATTTTGAAGGTGAATGTTCTGCATTTGTGGTTTGTGTCACATTTTTCATGTTTCACTGCTGCTCCGTGGTTAGTGAGTGTTTTGCAGACATTTCAGTGTAAAATACAGGCGATTGTGGCAATCTACCTGCAACCAAAGCAAATGGTGTGAGATTTTTTCCCTTTGTCACTGAGGCCTCACACCTTACAGCAAATCAGTGGATCAACATTTCAGTGTGTGAACTGCTTTGACATAAAACATCAGATCTTAGCAAACGCTCTACTTTGCATGAAGCAAATCTAGTGTTTTTGTGTTATGTATATTTACATGTGGTTTTACTGAACATATTGGTTTTAAAAGGTCTTTGAGAGAGCCCTCCAGCTCCACAGATTTTCTCATTGGGACAGCTCTGAGCCCTCACAGATTTATCAGAGACGCATGTAAAAGTCTGAGAGTCTGTGATGGTGGACTTGGGACTGGTTTGTAGGGGCAAGTAGGGAACAGGAGGGAGGGACGTGCAGAGATGCAGTTTTCCATATGCAGCATGGTTGTTATTATATTCAGCGTCTAGGGTTTCTGTTTGAAACATGCAGGTATAATCAGGAGAACAAACCAGTTAGTAGGCAAACAACATATACAGGTAACAGAAAGCTGGGAAAGGCTGGTCCCTGCAAGGCAATATTAAACAGGCTAGGCAGGTGGGGGGATTAGGTAAAACTTGGTGGGGGCAACCTGTGGACAGGTGTGGAAAATTCCCGAAAGCAGAGTAGAACTATCCAGAAAACTCTGGGACTTTAGAATGTGTCTGTACCCGAAGATGCACTTATATACAGGTGTGACCAAAATTCCTTAAAGAAAATCTCAGTGTGAACGAACAGCGTGTGCATGTGAATTTGCAAGTGATGCAGACTGACATGAGCACAAACAATTTTTAACCTGCCGGCTCCGTAGCACAAAGTCCGTGCAGAGGAAGGCAAAGACCCGTTTAACTCGCAGTGAGCAAGTGGGTGTTGTCTGTCCCACCCTCGCCTAAATCAAAGAGACCGTTTTCGTCAGTGAGGAGGAGTCTGAAGTGGACCATCTAGTGTTGTGGAAGGGCAACTGTTGACAATGTGCTGACCTCATTGATGTTTCAAAACACACTCGCACACCAGAAGTGTTTTACTTTTACTTCTGCAACTCCGAGCTGCAGATGCAGCTCCCCTCATTTGTGCACCTTTATTGCCGAGATCAAAGGAAGTGACAAGCTCACTAAACAAAAGTCGAACTGGGTTACAAGGATAAGCAGTTAAAGTCATAAAGGCTGTAAACAAGATCACAGTTTAGTCTGATGATGTTGGCAGTAATCTGTAATTGCACAGGAACATTGTGTGTCCGCACAAATATGACAAATGCAGTTAATGTTAAACAGGAAGTGGGACAGTAATCTGTTGTAGACAGCTCGCGTTGTATTTTTCCTGGTACATTTTGTTTACTCTTCAAGGACCCAGCAAAAGGTTTGTATTTTTGAATTCTATCAGTGAACCTTTATGTAATTATACCACAAAATGTGCAATTACAAATTCAAACCTGGAGCTGAAGTCTGTAGTCTTATTTTTTTGGTCCACGTGAAGCTCTCATGAGCAGTTAACATGTCAGGTATAGAGCAAAGAAGCCACTTGTTTCCTTATCGAGGTTATTTTCCCTGCACTTGAGTCTGCCCTCGGGCCTATTCGTGCAAGCCCACTGGTCCTGAACTGTGCCTAGTTCAGAAAAGGGTGCCGTGCGCTAATTTAATCTGAACATGGCTTTCACTTTGCTCTAGTGCTGGAAAGAAGTGGTTATAAATACACCATAAAGCCCAGGAAAAAGGGCAAGGTGTTTACAGGGATATGTATTTTTCATTGCTTTGGTCTACCTTTTCGGGCTGTAAACATTAAGGCCCAATCAAGTTGTCCGTTGTAGGAGCACTTAGAAAGCATGTGTCCACAGAGGAAATGGACCCAGCTTCAGACCTGGCAGATCTGTGTGACAAGTTTGGGTCAGCTGTGCAACGTGAGCAGTCACAAACATCACATACCCCGTTAAAAACAGCAAAGTGGTCCAGAATGCAGCTTGGAGTTGAAGGTTAGAACAAAGGTGATGCGTGTACAGTGTTTTTAAACTCTTTTAATTCTATCTGTCGTAACCTGATGGGGGGAAAAAAGAGCTTTTCAGGACCTAAATTACTTTTCTTTGACAGATTGTGGCTCTTTAGAATTGTGTAAATGGTCTAATGTACTTGGATGATCAGTTCTGTTTGATAGGAAAGTGGTCTATCTGAACAGCTAATGGCTTTGATAATTTTAGCATTTAGCTCATTGTCTTTTTTCCTTGGAAAATACTTCAACCTAAGTTATCATAATGGATGTGGCATTGAGTGAAATTGCCTCATTTTATTAAGTTGCTATCAAAAAAATGATTGCACATTTCTTTGCCCATGTCTCTTTAATTTATTAGTGCAGCTTTGTTACTGCCTAGCTAACAAAGAGGTTTTCAAACTACAGCAGAGTTGAAGGAGAGTTCAGAGTAGTACTAGGTGACAGTACAGTGGAGTACACAGGTAAGCAGGGGGAGAGAGTCAGGAATGACATGCAGTACATGGCCCATATGGACTGGAAGCCGGGTGCCTGCTTTCACAACCTGCTGAGCTATACCAAGTGGTTTTATTTGAATAATAATAATTTTGTTCTTGTAAACAAATGACAATAAGAAGCCAAAATAAGCAGTAAAACTTTTTAAAAAACCTTTCTTTTTTCCATTACAAAACGCTTATTTTATGTACAGATGGTTATGGTTTTTACCCCTCAGTGATAAAAGACTGATGGGTATTGTCGTCATCCTGTCAGCTGAGCAGGCAGACACCCACGTTTGTGAGTGTGATAACTCAAGAAAGAAGTGATGTGGGAGTTTCAAATTGATACCAGACCTGTATCTACTAAAAACCTTCAAGTTTGAATATTGGTGACCTCGACCTCAAGGTCAAAGGGTCAAAGGCCAAGTTTTCTGAAAATCTTGTGAATGTAATAACTCAAATACGACGACATAAGATTTTGAAATTCATACAACAGGTGCATCTACTTAGGTGGCTGAGAGATAAACCTCTATAAGATAAGATAAACCTTTATTAGTCCCACACGTGAGAAATTTTTGGTCACGGCAGAAAGTACAAGAGCACTACAAAATTAAGTAAAAAGTAAAGAAAGAGGTATTACTGGCTGCTGCCAGTATCTTTGAAAGTGGAATAGTCACCATTTTTGCCACAGGGGTCTGTTTTGGGTCCAACTCTGTTATCTTTATAACTCTGCCTTTGGGATCTATTTCCAGGAAATACAACATTCCCTTTCACTGTTACGCTGATGACATCCAAATTTACTTCCCCTTGAAACTGGATGTCTCCGTCCCAGTGCTGCCTCTGCTTAACTGTGCATGATGTTAAAAAACGGTCAACACAGTTTCAGGAACTCATGCCCTTTTGGATAACTTGGATAACTTGTCATCATCCCTACACTGTAAGAAATCTGTGAGTGTTTTTAGATAGCTCTTTTAAATTGGAGAAGCAAATGTCCAAAGTTGTGAAAACTAGTTTTTATCAGTTACATGAAATTGCCAAAGTGGAGTCTTATCTTCCTACTAAAGACCTAGAAAAACGCATTGATGCCTTCGTCACCTTAAGGCTGGACTACTGCAATTCTCTTTTTTTTTTTTATGGGTCTTCAACACTCACCTCTCTATAGCTTGCAGTTAGTCCAAATTGTTTTTTATGTTGTAAGTCAAGTGCACCCCTTTCCTTCACAGTGGTGGATCTTTGCCCCAACCTAAAAGCCCAAGCTCACTCACAGTTTAGTTTAGCTTGAGCCAAAGTGACAGAAAGACAACCTCTGGTAATCCAAATTGATCTAGAAGAAGTAAAGATCATAAAGGAATCTCATAGTTCAACTTGTGGAAGAATCATTAACGGTGGTTTCTAACCCGGTTTATTTTTGGCACCTTGGGACTCCACCGCTTTTCCTGTCGCTGATGTGCAGGTCTCCCGAGGGACCAAATCTGCTGCCACCTGGGCTTCTTTGCGCCCCTATTGGCATCTACACGCATCTTGCCGATGAGGACCATGGCCCAGCAGATACTAACTCCTCAAATGTCCCTGTGCCCCCCATCATGCCTAAGTAGTAATTGTGCTAAATTGAGTTGAGATGTGATGTGCGGTAACAGTGACAGGTGCATGCTGCTGTTACTGTAGTTTGCCAGAGATCGATGTAGCATCGGACGGTGTAATTCAGAGGTCATGGACAACATGACATTTTCTTTCCCACCTCTTTGCTGCACTTTACTTGACAGAGTCATATCTCATAAAAAAAAATCAATAATGCACATATTTTTGATCTAGTATGATGTAAACTTTCCATGGTTAACATTGTTGACATATAAACCTACTGAAATCTGAAAAAAAAAGTCGTCCCTTTAAATTCATAACTTTTATTTTTACTTTAGAATCGGTGGTGTTCGGTTAAAGTTGCCTCATACTCTCACAGTGAAAACAAGATCTACTGAAAAAAGCTAGTTGACACTTTTTAATGAAATAAATTGAACAATGAACAAAAAATGAACAATAACACAAATTACATCTTCCAGGGCATTCTGGGAATTGTAGTTCAAAAAAGGTTGTTTTTTTATTGTGCCTTCAATCCATCTTCTTCCACTTGTCTGTGTTTATTTGTAGAATATATCAACATATATCTGATAAAAATGTGTTATTGGTAGCTAAGCCTTTGTGCCATAATGTACAGCAGGTATTCTTTTTACTTTTCATGAAAGTGAAGTGTTTAAACAACTGCCACACACAATCACTCTATTTTTCCTTTTAGAGCTTTGTAATTGTGAGCATTAATTTTTTTCTTTGTTTTGTTATTTGTTTTTTAAAATTAGGATTATGTCTGAAAGCAGGTGTTTTCTTATAGTTCTAACAATTATTTTGGGAAAAGAAAAAATATGAGTCATATATGCCTGAGATTAGAAAAATGTGCTTGATAAGTTATCTGCTCGGGATTAACGGTGAGCTTCTTCCAGTGTAGCTGAGTGAAATCTCTGTCAGCACTGGCACAACATTTCTGCTAGACTGTCTCTGTGTTAGACACAAAATAGGTGAAAGCTGCCAAATTAGACCAAATTAGGTCTTATTCTAGCTCATAACCATGTATAGTAGTCATGACCTGAAAGCCTCACTTTTGAATATCATGAGACTTGTGTGCACGTTGTTAATGTAGACTTTAGGAAAATAGTCTTTCCCACACATAATTTTACTCAGGTGAAAGAATATAACTAAGTGTGAGGAAAAACTAGAGCTTAGAGAAAAATCAAAACTAACTTTATAAAAGGGGACACACATTAGCAATTAATCCTTTTGAGAGAGAGAGAGGGAAATTCAACCATTCAATCCCAGATTGACTCACTTTTATTTTGAAAGCTAGTTTCACCAAACAAACTACTCCTGGTGTTTCCTGTCATGTGTTATGTTTTCAAGGTAGATCACCACAGAGACGCTTTAAAAATGAAAATCAAATCAAAAGGTACTTAGTAGATTTAAAGAAATAAATCCTATAAAATAGGTTTAATAATTAATTTAAGAATGTGTGCACACATATATATCCCCACCCCCTATTCCCAGCCCCATCATGAATACAATGTTTGGGAAACCGTAAAAGTTTGAGAGTAGTTTTAAAAAATTTCTTCTTGGACAGATTTGGAACAGCTGCTGTTTCCTACTGGTGCCTTACAGGCACAGAGCTCGTTCACTCTAACGTTGCTTTAAATTCTCTGAGTTGGCCAAGGTTGGCAACGGACAGCAACACACACACACACCCGTGAGCAACTCTATCCCGTGTTTTCCACGATTTCTGGCCAGATCACATTTTCTGCTCAGCTGGACATTTCCCCAGATGTCTGAGCACAGAACGTGCTGGACTCAGACACTCAAAGATCAATCAAATTTAGTGCCCAGGTCTCAGGCCCTCTACTACTCAGGAAAGCCTTCACAGCCATTGGTCAGACGTTGGCGCCAACGCTAGTCCAGGTTCTCATTTTTTTTACCTCAGGAAATCTGGATGTAGCCTCAAAAGTCTGTTTGTGTTACACACACACTCCTGTAAGCTTTGTGTGTGTGTGTGTGTGTGTGTGTGTGTGTGTGTGTGTGTGTGTGTCGAGCTGCAGAAAAATAATATTAGCACTTGCTAAACCACCCTGGGTAAATAAAGGTATAAATAAAGAATCCAAACCACAAAGCAGTGGCACGCAACTTAAGTTGATGGTAAGACAAGCAAACAGGAAGTGAGGCATATTTTCTAAACACTTAATAAGGTCCCAAGTTAGCTGTTACTTTCTCAGTCAACATTGCGTGTGCAGATAGCACAGTAGTTGTGTGTGTGTGTGTGTGTGTGTGTGTGTGTGTGTGTGTGTGTGT
>NW_024582374.1:2182371-2184368 GCF_018398535.1 Haplochromis burtoni
TGTGTGTGTGTGTGTGTGTGTGTGTGCGTGTCTGTGTAAAAAGGGTGGCCTTGATGGGGATACTTGGAGGAGAAAAGCTGAAGATGGTGTTATAAGAGAGTGGCCATTTTTCATTGTTTGGTATCTGTAGAAGAAAATAGGTCAGGGCGGCGAGCTCTGAAACATTCTGTCGGCATGCAGCTCAAAGATTCGAGAACAACAGATGAATTCTTTGCACTGGCACGGTGACAGAAGGCTAGCTCACTTGTGCGTCAGTACTTCAGCAGATAAATTAGAAGGAAATATTGGAAAATACCTTTGTAATACACAATTTTGTGGATTGATATTTAAATGACTGATTGTCTGCTTTTTTGTTAGCGACTGGGGTTGGATGATTGGTAGAATATTTTCACATCTGTCAAAATCAGTCAGCAGGTTTTTGATTTGTTTTTGTTTTTTTAAAGGAATTTTTTCATTTGAATTTTTTTTTTTAATGTCCTTGTTGAGAATTCGTGAAATTGTACTCACAGCATTAGTTTTTTTGTTTTTCTTTAACATCCCATCAAATATTTCACTCTTGCTTGATGTCTAATGGTAATACTTATACATTGCTAGACGCAAAGTTGGTTAAATAATTTTTTTTACCATGTGAGCTTCTTTTTAATGTGGAAAGTTTCATAAATATGAACTAAAACATGCAGCAGACATCCATTATTTCACATATATTATTACATATTATTATTATTTTTTTTTTTTTTTTTTTTTTTTTTTTTTTTTTTTTTTTTAAATGATGATAATATTACATATTATTATGAAGTAGTTGCAGTTTGTCATGTTTATTTTCCCTTCTGGTGGAAGGTTTTCATAAATATAAAGCATGCAAATTTAGTTGATGATAATGTGTGTATGGGGTGGGGGTGGGGGGGTTGGTTTTTATAAAATATACCAAGGTGCTCAGCAGTAAAACTCCTAATTAAAAGTGAAAAGTAAAACATTTTGGGGGATAAAATTACTGAGTACTTTTGTTTGCATTTTGAATAGGCTCAGATTGTCAGACTGCATGGAAAGACTCCAAAATAGAGCTTGTTCATCAACATTATTTCCCTGGAGAAACGTCCTCAGCACCTCATCTGCTGGTTACTTTCCATCCACGCCCGGCTGCAAAAAAAAAAAAAAAAAAGATCTCAAAATAGGAAGCATATGCTAGAACAAGGAACGCCACTTCAAGCAATACCCGTTCCTTAACATTAAGACGGCGTACAGAAACTGGAGTGAGGTTGAGAAAAGACCTAGTTGTCAATTGCTTGTTCTCAAAACACGCTACAATACTTGCAAAAACAGAAAAAGTAAGTGTGAAGGAGGCATGGATAACGATTCCCAAACTGGCGCCCACCAGTAATTATGATGCGAGTACAAAGAGATTTTTGCCATTCTGAAGGGAAAAGGGGAGTGTAGGTGTATTAATTCCTGTTCCTTCCTGCTTCCTCGACTTGGAAGTTCAGATTTAGAAAAATAGCCCCCCTCCCCTCCTTCAAAAGGAAAGAAAAAACAAGAACTGTCACATTGACTGACGCCAATCGTATGTAGCATCTGTGTTCCCACTACTGCTCCCTATAGTATATGCCACACTGTGGCAATGTGGGAAACTGACACTGTCAATTTATCAGAACAAAAGCATTCCTCAGCAAGAGAAATGCACATCTTTGGGCCCTGGAGACAAAAATCATTCCAACCCCACCCTTACCTGCATCTAAACAGAATGTAGGACATTCACAACACCAGAAATAGAAATTTCAGTCACAATTATCATTTTTGAATTTATCCCCTGCAGTCAAAAGTTAGCGTTTAACTTGAGGAGTTAGAGAGAGACTTTACTTTTAAAAAGTTGGCATTAAACAGCTGCATGAAAGGCGATGTGGATGGATTCAAAATTGGACCATTTCAGTTTATTTCTTCAGATCTTTTCTTCTTGAAATGATTATTTATTATTTGCGACAAACTTGTTTTTATTTATGAGG
>NW_024582374.1:2185238-2195628 GCF_018398535.1 Haplochromis burtoni
TAAGGATGTATGTTGTGATGAATAAGTAGGATGCGCATGTAACTCGGTGAGTTTTGTGTTTGTCACAAGTACACCAAATTTGGAGGTAGGAAATTTTAAAACATGTACATTTATGATTAAATAATTTGCAGCTTTTTTCAATAAATGTGTAACAAATTCTTGGAAGTTTATTAGTTACAGATACTTGTGTATTATTCAAGGTATTTGCGTCATTGAAAATTGGCTTAAGGGTGTTCCTGTGATGCAGTCTTAATTTAGTTAGTTAGCCTCGGTGAGGAGAAAACAGATCATGTGTTTTAGATACCAAATGTGGGGAAAAAGCGGGCTCCTTTTAAAAAAAAAAAAAGTGGAACTTTGTCTAGTTTTCCACTACACAGAAAGACCACAAGCCTTCAGCTCCTGTGTGCTCCTATTGTCCTGCTCTGAGCCAAACCCTGCATAGGAATTTATTTGTGATCGATTCTGATCTACAGCGAGGTTACATAGATAGATGTCGTGACTTTCGACTGCATTACTTCAGCCTGAAAACAACGGTCACGTGACTCACTGTGGTGTTGTAAACAGCAATAAAAACATCAGTAAAATTATGAAATTACCTTAATTTTACCCATCCAGATCATCATGCTTTGTGTTGTTACAGTCTCCATACTACATACTTCATTATGTAATTATTTTTTTAAAGAATTCATTTTTGCTAATAATGTGCACAATTGCGTTGAGTTAATTTTTAGGTGCATGAAAATGTTGAAATTGTGTGAATTTAATTTTGTACGTTTAAACAATGTAGAATTTGATCATTGGGTCCTTAATGCAAGGAGTCTTCACCCTGATATTAAGGTTTGATAAAATTCCTGTGGCATAAGAATTTTATCTGATGTTCTCTCGTATATCCTCATGACCACACATGTCTTGAGGGAATTTCTTCACATCAGTTCACTTGATGTCAACAATGAGCTGATAGATTTTGGTGATAAAAATACAACAACATGACTTCATGACGAAGGATTCAGTATTCACGTGGACATCAGTTACCGAATACCTCACTGCTTTCCAAATTATTATGCAAATACGATTTTAATGTCATAAATATTCAGTTTTTTGTTTTCAGTTAAACTCAATGACGGTATTGTGTCTCAGGCCTCTTAGGATCACTGATATATTCATAATTAGTGATGTCATAATTGGTTTGCTAGGTGAGCCCAATCAAAGGGAGCCTAGCATGCCACAGTTTTCAAACAACATCAGAAAGAAAAAGGATCTCCCTGTCGCGGAAAAGTATCAGATGCAGTGCAGTGCCTTGGACAAGGCATGAAAGCATTAGATATTTCACAAAAAGTTTAGCGTAATCATCGTACTGTGAATGAATTTGTGGCTGATTCGGAGCACAGAAGGGTTTGTGCAGGTAAAGGCATAATGAGGACGGTTTCTGCCAGACAACTTCATCGGATTAAGAGAGCAGCTGCTAAAACGGCATTACAAAGCAGCGAACAGGTATTTGAAGTAGCTGGTGCCTCTGGAGTCCCACGAAACTGAAGGTGTAGGATCGTGTAGTTGTGTATAAACCTGACATTTGGCCATGTCTAAAAAATACAAGCAGAAACAGCTGCAATGGGCCCAGAAATACATGAAGATTATTTTCAAACAGTCTTGTTTACTGATGAGTGCCGTGTAACCCTGGATGGTCCCGATGGATGGAGTAGTGGATAGTTGGTGGATGACCAGCGTGTCCCAACGAGGCTGCGGCATCAGCAAGGCGGTGGCGGAGTCATGTTTTGGGACTGAATCATGGGGAGAGAGCTGCTAGGCCCCTGTAGGGGTGTGAAAATAACCTCATCAAAGTATGTAGTGTTTCTGACTGAACACTTTCTTCAATGGTACAAAAAGAACTGTGCCTTCCTTAGCTAAATTATCTTTATGCATGATAATGCACCACCTCATGTTGCAAATAATACCTCTGTGGCATTGGCTGCTGTGGGCATGAAAGGACAGAAACTCATGATGTGACCCCCATCCTTTCCCGACCTCACCCCTATTGAGAACCTTTGCAGTATCCTCAAGCAAAAGATCGATGAGGTTCGGAGGCAGTTTATATCAAAACAGCAGCTGTGGGAGAAATATTCTAACATCGTGCAAAGAAATTCAAGCAGAAAATGTTCAAAACCTCACAAATTTAATGGATGCAAGAATTGTGAATGTTCAATGAAAGAAGGGGTCTTATGTTAACCTGTAACTTGGCCTGTTAGGATGTTTTTAACTGAAATAACTTTTGTTTTCTTCTAATGCTGCAAATTCAACAAATTACCATTTTCACTTCTTTACAACAATACATTTTTCAAAACTCTTTTGTGGATAATAATTTGAAACAGTGTAAATAAGATTTGAATTGTGCTCTAAAATATTTTTTTTCATTACCTCTAACGGGTGGAGGCAGATGGTTGCCCTTCCTCGAGCCTAGTTCTGTTAGTTCCTGTTAAGTACTTCCTTTCCACTCTTGACAAGTTCTTGCTCATAGGGGTTTGTCTAATTCCTGGGCTTTTCTCTGTATTATTATAGGGTCTTTACCTTATAATATAAATTGCCTTGAGGTAATTGCTGTTGTGAATTGTTGCTATATAAATAATATTAAATAGAATTTAATTAAATGGCCAACTATATTCCTCTTTCTGATCTCTAGTTAACATCCTTCTTTGGATTGTGATCTTTTTGTGGAAATGTGTTTCAAATTTGGCAAAAGTGCTCTGACTGAGAGAGGGGTCAAGGAAAAAGGTAATTTTGACCTCAAATGTTTTTTTTGTTGAGGTTTTTGTGACATATCTTGAGTAGGGATGGGTATCATTTAGGTTTTATCCGATACCGGTGCCAAACCGGTACTTTTGAAACGGTGCCGGTGCTTAAACGGTGCTCGAACCAGTGCTTAATGAATGGAGAACACAAATTTTGTCCAAAAACCTCTCATGTTTAGCTGTTTTCCACTTTTTCTTTGGTCATTTTAGCCTTTTTAGCCAGGGTGAAGGAAGTATCTGCCATCAAACAAGAAGACAGCCGCATGTAACTACGACGGTGTTTGCTAGTTCACCTTACATGCATTAATGTAATAATGTGGTTAGCATACTCAACGTAAATTACACACGAACAACATTAAGCTACTCACGCAGAGGAGAATGGCTGCTGCCATGATGCATACCTAATCTTGAGTATTAGTATACACGAGTTACAATTCCATTTAATAACCATTAAGGCCCATAAGCCTAGAGAATGGTTGACATTGGTCTTACAACTACTTGTTGGAAACCACCTACCAACCACTGGCTGGAAACCATAAACCAACAGCTGGTTGGCTACCCCTGTTTGGAAACCACTGGTTACGAGGGTTAAATGTGTAATCCATAACCAGTGGCAAATAGTTGCTGAAGGCAATCTCTGTTAAATTGATTGCTAAAGCCCCTTTCACACAGGCCTAGAAGACCGTTCAGTCAACCTTAGGCAACAGTTGCTTGCTAAGGAAAAGTGTGTACAATGTGAATGGTTGGCAAGTCATTGCTGGTAGTTGCAAGTAGTCCGTAGGGAAAAGCTGGTCGTAGTGTGGTTTACAGCGCTGGACCACTGGTTGTTTTGATTGTTTTGGAAAATGCAGGTTGCAGCTGTAAGGCACAGCTTTGTTTTAAGCTTTGTTTCCAGGTCTGGCACTTTTCCAGTTTCACTAAAGCCCAGAAAAGCGTGAGTGTGTGCAGGTAAGTCGTTGTATTACATGTAGACTACGAGTGACTATGGCTGCAGGCAACCAAAGCAATCAAAAGGAGGTTTTTGAGGCAAAAATGTTTCAAATCAAAATGATGAGACCTGTTGTTAATTAAGTGTTGTCGCAAAGTTTTTTGCTGCTCATTAAGTATGCACTTGGTGTATTAGTTAAGGCCTACAGTATCTCTTTGTCTTTATCTCCTGATTAGCTGCCTCTTTGTTGGCATTATTTCTGATAAGCTGCTGAGAACTCCTTTAACATCCACATCAAACTTGTGTTTCTGTCTTCTGATAACACTAATGGTTCTCGCTGTAATTGATTTCAATCAGATGCAGTTTATTGATTGATCAGTGCTTCAGTCACACTTCTGCGTCTATAATCCCATTGGAGATGTGCAAGCCTGACTTTCCCCCCCCAAACCTGTTGCTTGAATTGTTTTAGATCACCTGAATTCACTTTTAAGTCACTTTACTTCTATTAAGCAGTGAATACAGTTTCACAGAAATTTCACAAATCGTAAAAGCAGACGTTAAGATAAGCTCTGAGGTGTCTGTGCTTAGCAAAGCATGCACTGTTGTTGAAAATCAAAATTTGATATATTTTTGAAACAGATGGCAAGGAGCTCATGTGGGAACTTGAGCTTTTCTTCACTGAATATGAAAATGCTGAACAGGTGGTCCAAGAAGCTTCATTCCCTACTGCAGCTTTCATTAACTGACTTTCATTCTTCTAGTAATAATACGCTTATTCTGGCCCTTAGAGAGGGGCAGACAAAAAAGCTGCTGCTTTTTTTTGTAGGTAAGAAATGGAAAAAATTGAGGCCTTGGTATATAGTATTAGACATCAGCATCACCCAAAATCATGTGACACACATGCAAGATTTTTAATGATCTGATAAGCATCCAGAATGTGTTTCATTTGCTTCATAGTTGTGTTTCCAGGTCTTTTTAGTGGTTATGTGAAATACCTTGCAGTGGGATTTGTTCTACAGCTGGTTCTCTATCACTCTGCATAGGCAGCGCTGCATAAGTCCCACCGATTGTGATTGTTCAGCACAGAAGCTGTGCAAACAGAAGTATATAAAGTTATTTACATTTTTTTAAAAGTATCAGACACAGTTCCTCTGTGGGTCCTGAGCAGGGGTTCAAGTGGGAATTGGCTTGTGGGGGGAACCCCAACATTTGGAGAGGTGGTCCAGTGTTGGGTAAAGAATCGCGCAGAAAAAATTTGTTTAATAATTTGTATTTTTAGTGCTTTTAGATTTTCCTTTCTGGACAGGCTGTTATCATCTGATGTGCTGCTGTTTTGAGATTTACTGCTCTTTGTGGATTTAGACAACTGAATTCAGCGAGATAAAAGCAGATGTTGCATGAGCTAATATGGCTCCTTTGCAGTCCCTCGACACAAAGTATAAAAGGTAGAATGTGGTGAGTGAAACTAAACACTAACGAGTTAAATTGATTTCCCTTGATCTAACCTTGTGGTGACCTTTGACACCAGAGTTTGCTCCACACAGTTCCTTACCAGATAACTTCATCAATACATCATGTAAACTGATTTTAAGGAAACAAAAATGGTAACTAGAATATTAAAATGCTATATGTAAGATCTCAAAGGTTGTGTAGAGTTACTCCAAGATGTAGTGCTTTACACATTCGCCTGTTTGATTCTGGGAGGAGACACGAATCCCAGGAAAGTCAGAAAATCTATCAAATCGAACATTTGGAGCTACCCGCTGTAGTGACCCCGTGGGAACGAGGGAGGAGCCAAAACTAGCTTCTTGATCAAATGTCCCTTAGCTGAGCACTCCTTATTTTTGCAAATGATCTCTCATCCTCTGCTTTCTTCTCTTTCTTTCATCTTTTTGTGTGAAATAGTGAAAGATGTGAAGTTGACACACAGGAAATAGAGAAACTTGAGCTTTAGTCAGCTGACAGATTCAGTTTTTCATTGCTGAGATCTGTTGAGCTGTTTGGAAAGTTGCATCTGAAATGATCAGCTACGTTACTATGGTCACGCTCGCTCCTCTTCAGCAGAGCCAGCTACGTGAAGAAGTGCCATGAACGTATGACTGGGATAAGTTTAGGGTGTAAGAGCCTTGGGGGAGGGGGGGTTATCATTTTCTGATTTGTTGAGGATGATTGTGACAGAAGCAAATCTAGGCTGCTGATTACAAAACATTAACAAGCTTTACATTATTATGCATTAATGTGCCTGACATTAACAGAATAAATTTCTCATTAATTAAAGGTGCTGGGCAGCTAAACTGCATTGTTCGGGTATGTTGTAGAGAAAGTCTTTATAAAGAAATAATTTCAGCTTTGGTTAAAAACAAATCATCCGCAGCAGTTTTCTTATATACTATTATTCAAAAAGTTGTGGGTTTACAGTTTCACATTTATAACATGTAAGGCTCGAGAGAGATGATGCATTATTTTAAACATGCAGAGGACTAAGTGACTGTTTCAAATTTATTTAACAGATGAAAAACATTTACATCCTGTTTTAAATTTAATTTTACACGTGTTAATTTGGAAATTCTGAATAAAACAATACGTAATAATTGTACATGTAAAGCTTCATCTAAAATTGTTGTTGAAATCTGTTTCCTTTCACAACACTTGTCATGTGGTACACAATAAGGTGAGTCGTATCACAGAAAGAGAAGCATTTCTATCCAAAATGTCCTTTAAGCCGTCCTTTGAAAACTAAATTAGCAGCAGCTGCCAAAAGTGCTGAACATTTAAGGTGGGATTTGACTCCAGTCAAATGTTTTTTTAAGATAAAGTAGTGCAAACCTGCCTTTACACAGAGATTGGTTTCATTTCTCCTTCAACAGTAAAGGATCAAAGAAGCAGAAAAGTGAGTTGATGGATACCACCGCACACGACCGGGCCACAGCGCTGGTGTAAATTTAACTTGCCGGGGATGCTTCTTGGTTTCTCACACTGTTTGTTTGGATTGCTGGCTCACAGTTTGGCTGTTTGGGCCAGATTCTTGAAGCACACATCAAATCGACGGATGACTAGTGAGGCTGGCTGCCAGCTGAATTTCAAGAACAGTTTAGCTTCACAGTAGAATATAAAATGCTTAACTCTTTGTTGAGCCAGAGACGGGCTTTCTTTGACTCATTTCCGTGAAAGGACTTTATATAAATGGATAAATCCTTCAGGTTTTACTGGACTCTCCGGGGAACTGCATCAGGGAAGTTATGTTATGTCCTCTGTATGAATTGTTGTGGTCTCTCGTTCAATAGTCATGAATTGCAGCACCAACGATTGTTCTGTTTTTATTCTTCAAGTTCCTCCCAGTCCTAATACCATCCTACCGTATGTAGAGAAATCACAGCACCTGAATGGAGGCATCTTTTTAGAAAAATATAAGTCCTAATTCTGAATCGTTTCCCTCTTTACATTCTCTCCAGAGCTTTTCCAACCTCATAGGTTTGGCAGCATGCTATATGTGCATTTATTGTTAAAAGCTTTAATGACTGAAACAAAACCCCATGTAGAAAATCTGATCCAAACATGTTTGCTTGGTTTTAGCTTATTATATCTAAAACAAGTGCTTCACTGCTCATATCAAGCCAGTAAATTGTGTTTTATTGGCTACTACCTAAACCTATTTTTTTCTCATATGCATATTGATATGATTTATGTTCATATGATGAGTAGCACAAAGTCACACATTGTTTTTTACCTGGAAAAGCATAAAACATGGCCATCCAAAACAGTCAAGATGACCACGACTAAGCGCATGAAGGTTTTTGTGCCCACTTTTGGGGCCCCTCATGCCATACACCAAAGAAACCCTCAGATTTGTTGATCTGTTTGAGCTGCAGTGTTTCCTAGCTATCCCTCTGATATGTCAGTGCCACTTTAGAGATGCTGGGGCGATGAGACTAAAGTAGGCTCCGGGAGGATTTTTACTCAACACTCCCCTATTTCTCTGTGTGTGTTGTGTTTGCAGGGAGCGATAGGCTCAGAGCCTAGATGAGAAACCTTGTAATAATATGTGAGCTGCCTCACTGCTGTGTAGGTACGTTACCACATGGTTGGTTCCATTGAGTCTTAAGTTTTATGCGACAAAAGAAGTGTTTCAAGTATCCTGTTATTCATTGTTTCTTGTAAATGTTCAGTGGAGGCGAGTCCTGCCGGCTCTGATAACCTTGTGCCCACATTTGACCAAATATTAGACAGAGCGACGGCACAGGAAAACAAACTTTCCTCTCCAGCCGTCTGGCAAACATCAACAGCACCTTGTTAAAGCAGCAACTGCAATGACTGGACTCTATTAATTTGCATTTTTTAAATTATGGGGCAATGAAAAGTCAGGCCCCACCTAACTCTCCTCAGAATATTTAATGAAAATTGTACCTTCATATTTTGAATATTTTCTTAGTTACAGGCTCTTGAAGTACAAGGGGCAGACTGAAATTTTGCACTTTTTAACTTTATTCCAGCATTTCTGATACTGATTTCTGCTTATTACAGTGATTTGATGAGTTGGTATCCAAATGCTAATTAAAAATGACACCTTTCATATTCTATTGCTTATTTTGAGAAGCCGTCCCTGACGCTTTTTGCTGATATCGCCCTTGAAAATGTACCCAAAATGCATTTTTTTGAAGTTTTCTCCAGCAAAATCTAAGAAAACAGATCAAACTTCCGCTGTGTCAATGCTTGTTTCAGTTCCTCAGCGTCACAGACGTTAAGCTAGTGCAGTTTATTTAAACCACGATATATCTCATGATACTGAAGCTCAACGTTGGTTAGAGATAAACCACTGAACAAAAACCGTATTTTGGCTCTAAATTGCGACAGTTGGAGTGGGTGTAAAATTGATTTGGCTTCAGTTTTTTTTTTTAAAAGGAGCTTTAATGTGTTTGTCAGCACTCAAAGTTTCATGTACATATCCCCTGTACTTATGAAGGCATGGCGGATCAGAAATGCCCGCAGGGCCTGTAACTGAAGAGAAATTGCATTTGGCTTCATCTAAATAAACTGAAGTTATTGTTCCCCCTCAAAAAATAAAAATCAGCTGATTCTGGGGGATGTCAGGTGGGAACTCTTTTTAGATTTTGTTGATTTTATACGGAATGAACCTTTGAATGTTTATCACAATGATACGAAACAAAACTGTGGCCAAAATGGGAGATTGTTGTTGTGTAATGATTTTCAGGCAGATTTTCTAAATAACTCGAGATGAGCTTTAAGTTGTTTAAGACAGACATAAGTATGCACTAATGAGTCTTTATAATTTGATTATTATGGTGGATGTCATGTTATCAGGCCTTATGACTTCCTTAAAAATGTGGAATTCTTTATTTTGAGGAATGTACAGGAGAATGTACAATGACTTAATCATATAAAGTCATTTCTTTTTTTTCTCTTTTTTCCAAGAAATGAAACATTTTCCTTAAATATCCTATGTAAAGACACTCTTGCATGATGTCTTTAAATGCTTATTTTTACATGTAAAACAAGGAGAAAGCTTGTTTTCTTGTTAAATTTAAGTTTTTGTTTTGTTCTTTGCTTTTTTCATTCCTAATCAAACGTAATCATTCTCGTACCTGACAGCGTTAGTCCTGCGTCAGCATGTTTGAACGCCCCGCGTGGCCTGATTGGACGGTCGAGAACATCAACATACAAAAGCTGTTGAACAGAAATTTGTTTGGTTTGCTTACATGGAGCCTGAAGTGTTTTACATTCATAAGCACTGCTTAACGGAGAGCTGCAATAGCGCTGTTGTGGTATCTATTGCCATGGGATTGTGTGCCTCATTAACATCAAATTTGGCAGATTTGGATGAATGAGGCTGAGAGTGCAGTCATGTCACAGGGGTAATCTTTCTCACTTGTTTTCCATTTTCTTTCCTGCCTGCTCACCTCTTCTTCATTTCTTTCTTCACTCTTTCAGCCTAAAAAACCAACAACAACTCATCATTAGAAAGAGATTCTGCCCACACCAGCCTCAGCAGATAAGACTCAGTGAGTTATGATGGCCGAGGTGGACATGGCCAAGTGGTCAGAGTGAGATTACACTGCATCTGAAATAAATATTTACTTGAGATATCTGTCCTGAAGATGTTATCGCACACAGGAACGCCGAGAGCAGATACTCTGTCACATGCGGTTGGTTCATGCCGTCTTAAAGCTGAATGGACCAGACCCACTTTATTCAAAAACCATTTGTTTGTACTGGACAGAGTAGATTTAATTTCTTTTTCACAGGTATACTTTGTACTTTTAGACTTGCAGGTCCTACATCAGATGATTTCATACTGCATGTAACTAACAATGCTGCTAATAAATTGGAGTTTTAGTTGCCAGAATTTTAAGGTTAGTCCAGAAATGAATGGACAATATGATGGGGAAGCTTTTTCTATATAGTCTGTCTGTGAAGCCTTGCTGCAGCTCCTGGGGCTGCTGAGGTCACGTTGTAGTACTTTTACAACTGTTTTGAAGGGAGGGAGGTTCAGGGCGGAAGCAATCAGCTTCATGGGCTCATCCGGTTAGAATAAGAAAAGCAGCCATCTAATGCAGAATTATTTTCAGGGTACTCCTTTTATTCTCAAATAAATAAGGCAAAAAAGGAAGGAAACAAAGACACATGGACTGCCAATGCTCAGCTGCCGCCCCGTGTGGAAGTG
>NW_024582374.1:2207017-2308924 GCF_018398535.1 Haplochromis burtoni
GAAGCAATCAGCTTCATGGGCTCATCCGGTTAGAATAAGAAAAGCAGCCATCTAATGCAGAATTATTTTCAGGGTACTCCTTTTATTCTCAAATAAATAAGGCAAAAAAGGAAGGAAACAAAGACACATGGACTGCCAATGCTCAGCTGCCGCCCCGTGTGGAAGTGAGGAAAGAGTGAGCCAAAAGTGAATGCAGTCCTTATGTACTGTGTGACATATAATGTGTGACAGGTGAGTGCAATCAAGGACAAGCACCACACCCAATCAAAGGTGAGAGAACTAAACAAGGTGCATCTGGTGAAGTGAGTGGGTGTGCTGGGATGTGCTAAAAGGTGGGTCTCTACAACAACAACTGTGCACATCGTTGGTTTATTCAAGACTGATTCGAGTATTTTTGTGTTGTTACTTTATCAACGGGCAGTGCACAACAGAGGTGAAGGAAATGCAGTAGGGGTGGAGTGGGTGGGGACGAGTGTCAGGGTGATTTGGGACAGCAAGAGTGAAAGGAAGGTTTACGAGATGGTAGTGAGACTGACTGTGATGCATGGTTTGGAGACCGTGGTGCTGACGAAAAGACAGGAGGCTGAGGTGGCAGAGCTGAAAATATTATGGTTTTCAATGGGAGTGAGCAGGATGGACAGGATTAGAAGTGAGAACTTCTGCCAGGCAGGAGAAAAAGAGGTTTGTGGATATAGTGAAGGAGGGTTGATGTGACACAGGTAGAGCCAGGGCGAGATGGAGGCAGATGATCCATTGTGAGGACCCATCAAGAGTGCAGCTGAAAGAAGTAGTAGTGTCATAACATTGTTTTTGTATGACTCCTTTCATTGCCAAAATAAAAATGAAACTGTGTCTTCAGTAATGTCTGCATTCCTGCGAATGCACAGGTAAAACTCAAAATTGAACATTTCTGGTCAAATTCCAAAGCAAAGCGTTAATTGCTAATTCTCTAGTGGTGGACTGTGTTGATGTTTGTGTGAGCATCATTAGGGTCAGCCATGTTAGCACGTTTGCAGAAATTATATGTGAAGCATAAAAAAATTCCATCAAAATAAAATAAAATGAGGAATCAATCTGTACCCTTTGTTTTCTCCATAATTAGGACAAAATACTGATTTATCAGAGGGTGGTTGAGATGTGATATAGTGTGTATCTATCTTTGATCTCACTCATATTAAAAAATTAATTATTAAATAAAATAGTGAAAAGGGTCTCTGCCAATATTGTGGTTTTAGATGTTTTATGTTCTAGTTTAATTGTAGCATTTGGTATTTTGGCTCTGATGGGTTTTTTTTAAAGTCACAGATATTAATATCTACTGTATATTGTCTAAAAATCTTTCAGTCGGCCTAACTTGAATTACAAAATAATAGGGAAAATTCAGCTTCTGCTTGCACCTCCTTTTTTCTTTTTTTTCTTTTTTTTTTTTGCTTTCTTTTCACAGTTGCTTTTTTGAATAATTAATTTCAAACTTTTTTTCATTACAGCACTGACAGTTAGGCTCTTAGTCTTCTTGGTTTGGTTTGAGAATATATCTGTATCTGATTTTGTCTCACTTAGAGGTAAAAAGCTGGTTAAAATCAAACGCTTTCATGTACAGATTTAATACACTGGAGTCTTAATTTACAGTACCTCAATTATCAAGAGCTGTAATAGCTCAGATAGCAAACTTTACAACAGCTACAAGGACACTCTCACTAGCAAGGAGCATATTTAGAATGCGGACACAGTCAGCATGAATCTATTTCAGTGAATCAATGCTGCTCCGTCGACAGGGAGGGACCATGCACCTTAGTGCAGCGATGGAAAATAATTGTGTATTGAACTGCCGTATGATAAAGCAATTGTAGCCTTTATACAGAGCTCTGCAGCTGGTTTGATTGTTGCCATCACACTGCATGTTTACACACTGAGGATAAAGGAGTGCTCTTAAACAATTACTGCAGCTTTCCACGAGAAACTGGAGCACAGGAGGATGCACAGCTGAGCCGCGATCACCTTCTGCACGGAAAGTGAAGAGCAGAAAACAAGTAAATAAGACGTGCTTAAGAGGAAAAGATTAGATTAAAACAAGCCCAGAGTGATTAAGAGAGCTGACATAGATACCTTGGTTGGATTTTTGGATGTGCCAGTGAGCGGGTTTTGGATTAGTGGGAAGCAGCAGGAACGCGTAAACAGCAGTAGCCATCAGTCAATTAAGTGTAAAGCCTCCCAAAAACAACTAGTTTAAATTTGCTTTTCATTTAATCTTCTTTGAGTGCCAGCGAGAGTCACAGCGCTGCAGAGTGAGCAGTGAGAGATTAAGAAAGAGTCCAAACAACTGGGCACGAGGACTAAAAGCAGCCCCGCTCATGCTGCACAGATGCTTCTGGCCAAGCAGGATTTCAGCACTTTGTTTTTGTGCAGGAGTTAGACAAACATCTGATTTCTTTTAACAAGTTATCCGCGGACGAATCGCGGATGTCCAGATGTATCCAGATTTTAGATTTACTCAGCCGCCTACATTTCACCACTCAGCCAAGGCTATTCAAAATCATCATTTGAAGAGGGGGAAAAAAACACGCTGGTGATCTGATCTGTTTGTCAGATCGATCAGTAAGAAAATCTCCGAGACTCCCCGGGTCCTCATCAAGCATGGCTGCAAATCTCTCTGCGGTGTTCACTGGTGTGAATGCAAATAATCAAATCACATTTACAGCACGAGAAGAATAAACCCTCCTGACCTCGAACGTTTCACAAACAAGGAAGTACTCCTCATTAAAAGCAGACATTGTGTCTTGCAGGTTTATATTGACTAATGTTCAAATCGTCATCTTTTTAGGGACATTGGGCTTAATAAAAGCAAAATTTAGGATTTTTTTAGTTTTTCCAAAAACATGGCGATTTCCCTTTAGGCTCCATCCTGCCAGCAACTTCCACCAACAAGGGGTTTTTCTTATTTTTACATGTGAAAGAAAATCCTCAAATTCAGTCAGTAAGAACCCCATTATAAGGCCTAAGCTACCAGTCTAATTTTCTTAGGGCTAAGAGTCACTTTAGAAATGTTCAAAGTCTTTTTTACTCATCATCAGGCCAGAGTGAAATCCGAACAACTCAATCAAAACTTCACATTTTTTCTTTTCTCAAGTAAAAGCTGTAAATTTAGAGAGAGTGAGTGAATAATAACCTCACACAATCAAACTCTGATACTATTGAACCTGTTTAAAAAAATCTCTTTTTATAACTACCACTATAACTAAGTGGAGATACAAACAGTAATGTTAAATGTCTTTTATTTGTGGTGTTACTCGGCACCCTCTTCACTGAATGTACTTTTAAAAGAATTTTGTATTTTTATATATTTATTTTTTAAGAGGTTTTTAGGTAAATGGTGTTAAGTAAGTAAGCATTGATGTAAAACATGGATGTAGCCACTATTCATTAGTTGCAGGGCCAGATAATCACATTACAATTGTCCAAAATGCTCCAGTTGCCCAAATACAGTCCAGAGGTCCCGGTTAGGACTCCAGTTAGCTGAGGTGAAACCTAGCCTGTGTCAGCACACCGGACACTGCTCCAAGTGGACACTAGAGGAACTGCAGTTTTTGGAAGCACCGCATTCATTTGTCAGTCCCTGAGGTTGCTGCTTTGGAGATGTTTGTTTCTAGGATTATTTGAACCTAAATAACCTTAATTTCCATAACATAAGTAAGCAGTTTGTTTTCTAAACATAAACGGGGATTAAAAGTGATGCAAAAAGGGAAATAAAAAAAAAAACACTGACTGAACATGAACTGCATCCAAAAACCACGTTCTATCACGGGGAAGCCTGTTGTTTAATTCACCTCACACCATCACCAACCCCTGCAGAAGTTCTGTGTTTTTACCGCCCTACTGCTGTCCCAAGCATTGAACTTTTGAAAGCTCTCTCTTTGTTGTTTTTGGACTAAATGGCAATTGATGATTGTTTTTCCCTTTTTTTTTCTGTAGCATGCTATGTCTGTGAATACTCGAGCAAACATGAGCTGCAGCTGGAGATGCTAGTTACCATAGCTGATGCCAAATGTAACTGAAGCGACAATTCATTTTTAAACTGATAGCTAGGTTAATGTTATGTACAGGTCATGTGACCTTTAAAAAAATGTATAGAAGGGTGTGTCAGCTGATCAGTACAGCAACTTCTGACCCGCTTTTAGGTCGACAACCTGCAAAGGCCTTAGCTACTGTCAGTATAGTGACATACATTAAAGAATGTCACCGTTTTGGACACAGCTAACTATCCGTCTGTAGTAATTCACAAGCTCTTTGTTGCACTCCCACCGTGGCTTAGAAACTTGCAGTGCGCTTAGATGCTGGTATTGTGCGCCTTAAAAAGAAGATGAGGAAACTCTGGCTTAGTGTGACATGATGAAGTTATGGGCCTAAAGCTCCTCATTGTTATGTATCTGTGGTCCTGCAGTCCAGCACTGCAGAATATAGAGTGTGAAGGAGAATATATGAGATGCTGTTTTCTGTGTGTGCAGCTGAAGTAATACCTGAAAGTTGAGACAAAGGGGCAAAGCACCCTGGCTCTTTGTTGGCATCTTTCATCGGGGCCAAGCCCAAGTGATTTGGAAACAATTGCAATGTGAAATCTGTGTCTGCTGCAATTGCTTAAATGGCAGCTCAAGTATTTAAACATGCTCAGATGATTTACACTCATGCCTGTGTGCTGTGCTAAGGGGATTCCTGAGCAAAGTCATCTGCATTCAGTAAACAACGTGTTATTGATGAGTTGATTTCGTGTGGCTTTGCCAGTGAGCGAGCCGGGGAAAGGATTAAGTCCCCAAGCCAAAACCCAATACAAGTTTGAATAAGGGGATAGATGTGCAGCGCTCATTGTAGAAGGAGAGGATAAGCTGTGTTCAACATTAAAATAACAGCTCAATACGTGTGATATGAAAAGGTTCAGAAAGCTCAGACGTAAATGGGAAACGAGCCCGTTTACTGTCTCAGAATGATAAACCGTCCACCAAGAGTCCACGATCGGAAACACCGCTGCTCCAATACTGTGTTTGGAAGAAGTTTGACTTCGTTTTTCTGTTGATAACAGCTTGGCGAAGAACAGCAGCGGAAGATTTTTTTTCTTTTTGAAGATGTTTCATTTGCTGAAGGACTGAGTAAGAGAGGAAAGGTGTAACAACAACAGCAGGTGCTGTGAGGAATCCAAAACCATTCTAATCTAATTACAGCTTCTCTGACATGTTTCACTTGTCACGTCTTGCCATTGTCTTTCCATTTACTAGTTTGGTTTCAGTCATGGTTGTTGTTGGTGTTTCAGTAATGGTGCAGTGCATGCTTGGGGAGAATGTAACCCAGGTTACTGTTTGTAAAGATAACTCACAGATGTCCCCAAAATGCGTCATATGCAGGCAGTCAAAAAGATACTGTTTCGTAAAGGGGACGATGGCGGTTGTGCAGAACACGTAGGTGAGAAGATGTCATTTACTTTTTTTTTTTTTTTTTTTTTTTTGTGGTCTGTGGTGGAAAACCAAGCAGGCGACAGTGGTGATGTGGTGAGCTGCCTCAGGTACAGGTGAGACTGAAATAGAGTGCAGCAAGTCCAGTTGGAGTAACAGATCAACCAGATCAACTAAACATTAGGCATACTCCGATCCAATCCCATCAGTGCTGCTCGCATGATCAGGAATGCTATGACAATTTTTATTAATATATAGCACATTTCATTACATGTAAACTTTCATTACAAGCACTACCTGCACACTTGGATCTAATTCTGGGGAAAATTAATTCAACGTGAAATACTATCTTTTACCCTAAACTATTATATAAAAATCTAAGCTCAAATTTTATTGGTTTACTGAGCTGTTAACGTCATAGCATGAGTATTTCCTCCAGTTTTAATCTTTGAGGTACAGGCCCTCACAATACGAAAGGGTGGGTTGAAGTGTTGTATGATAATAAACTGCTGCAGTTTAGTGGCTGCGATGTAGAGTAACAGAAACAAGCTGGGGACAGGTTAAAGGAGCTTAAAGGTCTTCTTTTCACCTATATTTGGACGCCAGGTCCATCTCCTAGCTGTGATTCTATCTGTCAAAGTAAAATTTTAACACTTGTGACAAAACATTTTTTATGTTACAGCTTGAAAAAAAATCACATTTATCAAACAGCTTTAGGTCAGAAGGTTTTTTTAAAATCCTTAGAATTTGATCGTGAAGAAGGTCCTGCCTCACAGAGAGGGGTTGCACTTGCATGTATTTGTTTGGACATCAAACTGTGGGATGAACAAAGCTGACCCAGCAAGTTCTGCAAACTCACAGCAATATTTTAATAACCAACAGGGTGGAAATGACTGCAGAAACTCATGTGCTGTCAAGCAAAGGTTGGTCTTAAATTTGGATTATGAACAACTTGGGCCAACTCTGCACCAGCAGATCTTAATTAAATAAACAGTATTACAAAGCTGAAAAAATTCTCTTCTTTTAAAATTTCATTGTGCTGTCAGAAAAAAGAGGACTTTAAGCCTCATGATCAATACAGTGAGAAAACTGTATCCATCCCAGATCTCCACAGGTTTTAAATAACTCTGCATTCAGAAGTGATTTACAGCTCCAACACCACACACATGCAATTATGAAGACTCACAACGCTGACAGTTCGAGCCCCCAAATTGCAAGCTTGCCTCCCTTTTATCATATTTTATTTTATCACTTGACTCTTCCCCAACCAACCGGTTCCAGTCACACAGCCAGACAATTGAGTGTTTGCGAGTTCTGGATCATAATTACGTCTGTCCAACCTTAAAATGTGTCCTCCTGCAACTCATGCTTTTCTCATGAGACGATGATTCCAGTCTGTCTTCATAAATTAGATTTCTGAAAGTTTCGAGATAGTCTTTGTGATTTTTAAAATTCTCTTTGAGGAAGCCTGTCAACTTAATTATCACCTAGCCTCCTGCTGTGGACTCTCCTTGAAACACCCAGCTTTATGTGCACTGCACTCCTCTGGCCTTTGACCACACCCCCTCCTCCTCATCATATAACTTTAGCATATATTTAGAATTGGATACAGGAGACAGACTATCTCTACTTTTAAGATTAGGCTTAAAACTTTCCTTTTTGCTAAAGCATATAGTTAGGGCTGGACCAGGTGACCCTGAATCCTCCCTTAGTTATGCTGCAATAGATGTAGGCTGCCGGGGGATTCCCATGATGCATTGAGTTTTTCCCTTCCTGTCACCTTTCTCACTCACTATGTGTTAATAGACCTCTCTGCATTGAATCGTACCTGTTATTAATCTTTGTCTCTCTTCCACAGCATGTCTTTATCCTGTCTTTCTTCTGTCACCCCAATCGGCCGCAGCATATGGCTCCACCCCTCCCTGAGCCTGGCTCTGCCGGAGGTTTCTTCCTGTTAAAAGGGAGTTTTTCCTTCCCACTGTCGTCAAAGTGCTTGCTCATAGGGGGTCATATGATTGTTGGGTTTTTCTCTGTATCTACTGTACAATATAAAGCGCCTTGAGGCGGCTGTTGTTGTGATTTGGCACTGTGTAAATAAAATAAAATTGAATTGAATAGAAAACCGCTTCCACCTCACTGCACAAATATTTAAAACAGAGAAGTCAGCTTTTGTACTCCTCTGGTATCAGCCGACCAGCAGATCCTGCTCAGTCACTTCTTAACATCGAGTGCTCATTTCCAAAATGAAAAGCAGCAATTAACACATCAAGGATGACTTTAGTACCGCGCTCATTTTCCCCCCACCTCCTTCAGCCTTTGCAGGTAGAGACTGCATTAAAAAAGTGCCCCTGTTGTATGATAAGCATTTCCTCTGCTGTGATAAGAAGCCCTGGGATAGTGACTGTCAAATGAGGCCAATTAATGATGGCTTGATGTGATGTTTTATCTTTTCGAGGCAAGTCCGCAGCTCCTCGCTCACTGTTTTTACCTCCCAGATAAGCTCTACTTTGTTGACTTTGCCCCAGTCTGCCCCAAAACCAAAGGCACTTATTAGCTACCTATCCGAGAGTGACATGTGTGGCTACAGGCCAGCGTTGAATAACGGTCCTTCACTGTCACCTCTGTAGTTTCTGGATTAACAGCTTGATTTGATTTTAAGCCATCATATACACAACAGAGCTGGAGCATTTATTTAGGCAAGGACCAGTGTTCCCCCTTCGGCTACTGAGAAAGGCCGTTTGGATCGCTCGAGCGCTGTTTTTTTGCTAGGCAAAGAAGCTGTGTACTACAAAAGGATGTATTTCATGCTAATTTAAGGGTTCACCACGAAGATATCAGTTTAAGTAGACTGAAAATTCAATTGCTTTATGTTTAGATCAGATAGGAGCCATTTAAGATTTAAAGAGTCAAAAGCTTTGGGAGAGTTCCAGTGCTTCCTGCTGAAAGGTATTTACTATAGCACTGCATTTCTTTTTAAAGACAGATAAAAAGGCTAAAGCTAATGATGTCCTTGCTGAGAGTTTATTTTTCTGAAAGTCGCTGAGAACTTCTTCTTATTCATGACCGCATAAGGAGTTAAGAATGTGTAACTTTGGGGAAGCCATCCTCAAAGCTCACCTGTTTTCATGTTGGACTTCATTACTTATAGTGAGAAATTCATTGAGAAATAGATTTTCAAGGATTCTTAGATGTGGACAGAAAATAATTGTTGCCGGCGGGAAACCATAAAGGTCATAACTTTATGACTTGTGGAGCTTTTGCCTCCAGGGCATTTTGAAATGCATTCTAACATGTGCGTATTGTTGTGAAAGCATGACCTTTTTCTCAGTCTGTCAACTCTTTTGATTTTCTTAAACCTCACAATAACCGTGAGTAAAAACATGCATATTAAAAAAATGAAGGTAGGTTTCTCACAGGAGGCCTGTGTCCTATGTGACAGTCCTCTGTATGCAGTCGCCATACTTTCCTTTCTGTCATTCTAAAACCTTTCTTCCTCTTTTTAAGGATGGGTTTGTTGGAATAACGGTTCTGAAGTCAAATTAATTGGAAAAAATGAAAATATGAGAAAGACATTTCACGCTAATTTGTGCTAATTTGCAATTTGTGTGTGAAGTTTCTCTTTTTATAGGTAACTTTTTATTCCAGGATAAAAAACAAGCAAAACTAAACTAAGACCTGGTTGATAAATAGTCCTGCATTGAATTTTTTTTTTAATGTCTTAACCGGCCTCGTCCTTTGGTTAAGAGTTTTTAAAAGTTCAAATATTTAGCGAATAGATGACTTGCTCCCTCACCAGGTCTGCTCGATTTTGAGGTGCTAATTTGCTTGTTGGTGGAATATTGGTGACCAGTGAAATGAACTAGTGGCATCTTCACTTATAAATGATTGCATTGTTCCAAGTTCAGCCGCAGACCTTTCCACCCCATCGGTGAATTTTGCAAATGCGACTTCATGTCACTTTGCTCCACTGAGTAACTGTGAGTGCCTCAGACAATCCACAGTGCTGCTGCTATTCAGGTGAACTCTTTAACTCGATTTTCTCTCACTGATTAAGTCTGATCAAGCCTCCGATAACGCTGCTACACCTGTGTGAAAAAGCATTAAAGCTATTAGAGCTGTGGTATTCGTCCACACGTACAGTTTCTCAAGATCATCTGGTAGATCAGCTTCTGTTGTTTTCCATTGATTTGTGAAAGTATAAAATATATCTTCTTTGTTTATTGTTGATGCAAATATTATTTTTTAAGTCTGCCATCTTCCGCAGAGGTATGCGAGAGATGGTTAAGGTTGTGTTGTGATATATTTACAGCTGTCAGTCAGCAACCTCCTGAGACTGAGATAAGATAAACTCCTGAGACGTCGCATCTTACCACTTGCAGTATCAAGGAGCACATACACCAGTCATGCAAGCCATCCAATTCTATTTGATATATCCCAAGCCAATACAAGCTGTCAGTCAGCATTAAACTCAGATTCACATATTTACAGAAAAGTTGTGCTGCTGTCATTAGGGAGCAAAGGCCAACAACTCAAGTAAACTACTCAACAGCTGTTCAGAAAAAGTCACGCAGATCATGTTAGGAAGTTGTTACTTTAGCAAGCAGTCGATCAGTGGAATCAGTGGTTATTTATATGCCCACATCATGCAGAAGTATCATTTTTCTTTTATACTGTAATTCTGAAACTCAGCAATTGAATGATGCCACTCCTGAGTATAAAAGAAGTTTAGAGAGCCTATTCAAACATTACATTTTCTCAGTAAGTGTTTTGACCCTTTTAACTCTCTCTCTGCCTCTTGTTTGTGTATGAATAGTACATTTTGGGTTTTGTTTTTTTGTGGTTTTTAGCACAGATAAAAATTTCAAAGATATGGTGACACCAGAGAGAGTGCAGAGACATTGAAAAACCAATGTTCTATGAATCCTTGTAAAGAGAAACGCTGTTAAAAATCACTGTTTAAGGTCAGTTATGAGAAAAAGAAAACCCCTCAGTGGCAAGTGGATAAAGACCTTGGCCCTGGAAGCTCAAGGTACTTGAAGGATCCTATAGTGTGAACACAGCCAGTAACAAGGTTATGGAGCGTCATTACGAAACTTTTGTGGTTGTTTTGTGTCTTTTTTTTGGGTATCATTTGACGTGTCTTTGATGTTATTTTTGTGTTTTTGAGGTTGTTTTGTGCCCATTTTGTTTCTTTGCAGCACGTATTGGTCACATTTCTTATCTTTGTTGGGGTTTTGCTGTATTTTATCTCTCATTCTTTTGCATGTCTTTGTGGCCTTTTTGTGATTCTTGCTCACAGCTTTGTCTCTCTCTTTTGACATTTTCCCGTCATTTTCTTGAGATGCACCCACTCGCGTGCATAGACTGTGCATAACAATTGATATAACCACTGTTGAAACCGTACCATTTGATAACCAACATCGTTTTATGTTTTTGGAGTCAGAAGCTACTACATTTGCATGAGAGGGTGGAGTGTCAAATGATCAATTTGGGCTAGCAAACATGGTTAACAAGCTGTAGTCCCAAACTGTGCAGGTGCATCACACAAGACCTGCACCAGCTAATTAGTAAAAAGTAACAATAAACTTAGAAATTCACTCATAAACGAATATGACAAATAATTTGGCTTGACAGACTTATTAGAAGCCAAATTATTTTTCAGATAATTGTTTTAAAAATGCTCCACAAGGTATCATTAGCTCAGACACAGTCTAAACGGCTAGTTTGGGGATTCTAGTCAGTGGAGGTGAGGCTTGTCAGATGATCATCAGCTACAGCTCTATTTGTAAGGACACTTATCGGCCACATACCTAAATTTAAGAGACTAAAATGTAAAATTGGAATTTTTTTAAGGGAGTCTCTGGTGATTGCCTTGTTTTCTATAGCCAAAAAAGCCTTGAGTGCACTTGAGAGGAAGTGCAGGTTTTCACACTGGAAATGTCTGAGGTAAAGATGAAGCTGCAGATCACTGTTGATGTTAGCGCAGCTAGCTTAAAAACCGAAACTTTGATTTATCTGTAAGTGACAGTGGTGTGCTTTGAGTGCAGTGTTTATTTTCTATCGCTTAAGTGGTGTTTTTTGCATTTGCTTTTAAGGATTTTGCATCTATTTATGCATCTTTTGGCTTATTCTCAGAAATAAAGCGTTTGCGATTTGCACGTGTCTTTATGGTTTTTATGGCGTTTTGTTATTTGCATTGCTTGTGGTTTGTTGACATCTTGACCTCTGGGCTTTGTTTATTTATGCAGACACGATCACCACAAACAAATGTGAGTTAAAAAAAAATAAAATAAAATACAGGAAAGCTGTTGCTCAGATTGTAGGTTTACATTTAAAAAAAAAAAAAAAAAATCTGAGGATCGTAATCTACAAACACACTCTGTACTGTAACCAGGCTGCTGCTGTAAGGGTCTGAAGTCAGATCCATCCTGCTTGAATACATTTCAGATGATTTAAAAATGATTAACTGAAAACAGCAACGGGCCTTTTCATTTCTCAGCCACCCCCCCCCAACAGCACCTTTTTTCTTCTTCTTCGTTGCTCAGGGTGGTTGTGCAGGGTGTTTGATGGGGGATGGGGTTGCTTGTCTTTGTAGTAGTCACAGCTCCAAATCTCATTTGTAATGGTTATCAGCTGGTTGGGCTCTTCACAATAGCTAATGGGGAAAACAAATCGGTATTTGCCATGTTTATCATTTGATTAACCTTCATATTATCCCTCTGTGTAATTAGCCTAATTATGAGAGGCTTTACACTGACACTCTGATATCGCTTGTATAAACAGGTCTGAAATTTCTTGGCCGTGTTCAAATGGAGCGATACTTTTCTTTAAAAACTGAGTGTGTACCAGACATGTGTTGTAAGTTCCATCAAGTGATAAAATTATAAAATAATCTAAAATCCACTGACACGTCAAACTGCCTTGTGCAGAAGGGTCTTGTTGGTAGATGTCAAACAAAGAGAGCGCGCCTTGTGTAGAAGCAGACAAGGAACCGTTAATACCCGTTGCAGCAACCCGCCCAACAAGTTTGCTCTTGCATCTCTGGGGAAAACTTGCTGCCTGCTCGCTTTTGTCAAACCTGAGTCTGCCAGCTCTCGTCAGATCTGCGTCCGAGTGCAGACTGGATGAGTTGTGATCGGGACCCTCTTCTTCCCCGAGCTCTGAGCATACTTGCTTTGACACAACAAAAAGGTGATTTTGCCTGCTAGCCTCCTCAGTCCCCTTTGTCATGGCCAGTTTGTGTCAAGCGCTGGTGCAATGACTGACTTACAGCAGGTGTTGAAACAAGACAGATTGCAGCTCGTATTAGACGTGAAGTTACTTCACAGTAATGTATCAAGACCTCCGAAGACCTTTTCTTACCTTACAGTTAATTTAGGCCTTTTTGTGACTGTGAGGATACAACTTTAGTTTTAGTGTGATGGCTTCTCTTGTAAACTTTTCTTGACCAGACCCCAGAGGGCTGTGGGGCAAATCTGGACTTCTACCACAAGACATGTGGCCTTGACATCAAATATTTTAAGTGACAAAAAGTGTTTTTAAAACACAGCACTATGCTGTAAATATAAGACTAGAGGAAATAAAAGGAAAACTGCCATTTATTTAGAGTAAATAATTCCATTTAAATCTAATAAAATAATAAAATATAAGCAATTACCAGCTGAATAACCCATTTATAGTCTCACTTTAAACCCTCATTTACTCAACTGCCCATTTATTTTGTTCGTTTTTTAATCATCATAAGATCTCTTGAGACTTTTTGGCTTTTTGTTGGAAAAATGAGAAATTTGAAACACCTTCGTGACCAGAAAAGAAACAAAAATTGTTTTAGTCTGAAACCTTGGTTGGAAGGCACATACACACACATTGTTTCCTTGATCCGCATCAGAGTTGTTGAATTGATTTTCACCTCATAAAACATTTGCAAAGCCAATATTTCAAATACGTATTTTAGGTCAGGCGTTGCTTAGATTCGTTGTTTTCCCCTTTGATCTGCGTTGGAGCTTGGAAGTATTGTTCTCTACATTGTGCCTTGTTACACTGTTTGGACAGTACTGACAGCTGCAGGGAATCAAGTCCAGAGCAGACTAGTGAACTTGTAAGGCACAAACATGTTGGGGTATCCATTGTTAGGACGCAGCTGAAAGATTTTAAGGAAAAAACTGGACAATACGCAGATTGGTATTGACTTCTTGCCTTTTTTAAAGATGTAATGTACATAACCTTGATACATTTAAACAAAAATACCTAATAAAAAAGAAAATGTTTGACACCATCATCAGATTAAAGTACTGGTCTGTTCTTTTATCTCTTAGGGGCCTTACCAAGACCTCTCACTGTGCTGGGAATTAACAGAGATGTTCTACTCGACCTAATCCACGCCATACATGCTTCACAAGCATAAGTAAAATAAAGTGATGCCTGACATTTAAGTGCAGGGAATTGCTTGTCTTGTCTAGAAAAGTACATCCTTACTTTGAGTATTACATTTACACACAGTAAAGACCCAGACTTGTCAGCTGGATTATTTGTAGGTCATAGTGTGATATTGCCCGGAAGAAATTATAGGAAATTGCAGCAAAATACTCCATGCAACACAGATTGCAACAGAGTCCCTGTGTTAGATTACTACTTTTATTGTCGTTATACTATGTATAACAAAACTTCAGAGCGGGTACATCTGCAGGTGTAAAAAGAACAAGCATGCAGTTATTTATACAGTAAATCTAAAAAAGTGACTATGTATATATTTTAAAAAACTGCTAAATATATAAGGTATATGCATGATCTGGTGATGAGATAGGAGATGCGGTCGTGCTAGGGAGTAGCATGATGATGCAAGTATTTTGTCATTTCACAACAACTTAATTAAGGGTAAGCAGTAGTATTCTAATCTCTATGATATTACTTATCAATCAAGTAGCACTTGGCTGTGATATTGTAAAGTTATTAAAGTTATTTCAGGAGGAGGTTTAGGTGATGCAGCCCAGCCCAGGTGTTTGCATCGCCATGACTCCATGGCAAAAAGCCAACAAGAGTTTTGTTATCTTTTGTGGTATTTCATAAAATAGTCCCTGTGGGGACTAAAAGAGTGTTACTCAACTCTTTATTTCATCAAGGTAATTGTTAAAAAACTTTCATGATTGCTTTTTAAGCATAACTGCAATCACAAAGACATGAAATGCTAACGTTAAGCTGTAAATGAATTACACCACAGTTGTATGAGTTCAGTGTCTCCATCGCTAACCTCCTGTGTGAATGTTCCCTGTCAGCTTCGACACTTTTCTAACCACTTTTTTAGTAAACATCTACTTTGAGCCATGCAACAAACTAAAAGTAGTTCCCTGTTTGGTGATTGCAATGTCAGAATTCTAGCCAAATAGAGTATGTCAAATACATTCAAAAAAATCTATTGAACTTATCATTTCATAGTTTAAGACTCATTCCTGCAGCACAGTATTCTATAAGAAGAAATATTTGATTAATTTCCTGTATTTTTATTGACTGCTAATCAATTATGCTGATGTAAATAGAGCACGTTTGGTCTAAAACGAATGGAGAAATGACTAAATTGCCTACAGCGGTAATGAAAGATGATCTTGTCGTGGAGCTGAACTGTTTGCTGTGTCTGTGTTTCAGAACATGATGTTTGACTTACCCAGCCCTCTGATGCCCTGACACTGCTATTGCTCCTCTACTATTAAATTTTTAACACTAGAAAGAGGTCTAAAACAGCCTTTTGCTTTTATTAATATGCCAGCATGGCATGGTGTCAGACTTCTGGCACCTTCAAATATTTACCCTTGTGCACAAAACATTTCCGGTTCCGTAATGACCTCTTTGCTTTTCCCTGTTTCCAAACAGTGGAACGTATCGCGCGAGTGCTTGTTTGTGTAATGTCGCGTTAACCTGTTCAGCTATTCAACCAGCCCTCTAAAGCAGAGCAGGTCCAGTGCTGGAAAGACTCAGCAACAACCTCCTGCAGATGGGAACCTTTAATTTTTAAAGCATTTTCATTCGCATGGCTGATCCTCTGCACACTGCGTCACGAACCGTGAGTGCTAATCCCAGTCACCAACCACCTCTTTATTTAGTATGAAAAATCTTCCAGGCAAAGTGGATCTCCTTCTTCATCTCTGTAGTGTCTTTTTGAAGTAATGTTTTGATTGGTGCCCAGTGAACCAGATTTGTGTAGCTTGAACTGAACTCTACTCATGGGACAAAGACCGAGGTGGAAACCAGCGTAATTGCCCTTTAAATCTTAGTTCACCTTTTCTTATAAAGATATCCTCATCTGGATGCTCATGCAAATACATTATTTCAGTATTTGTTGTTGAGAAGCAGTTTGTTGTAGATTAATGCAAAAAATCAGAAAATGAACAGTTTTATGTTTTAAGAGTGTCAAACATCAAAATGCACAAAACCTCAGTGGTTGTGAAAACATTCTGTAACTATTTGGGGTAAAAGGGGTTAAATTTAAACCCTGCACCAATTTTGATTTTAATTAAAAGCCATTTTAAATCTTCATTCTTTCTAATGGCCTGCAGGGGGCGACTCCTCTGACTTTAAAAAGAATTGTGAATGTATAGAGGCAGAACCAGCCCAAGGTTTTATGAGTTCTTAAGCAGAAATTGATTTGGGGTTAGTATGTCGAAGGCATTTGACTGTGTCCTCGGGTGGTCCTGTGGGGGGTCCTCTGGGAGTATGCGGCCCATTGCTAACAGCCATTCAGTCCTTATACAACCGTTGCTGGAGTCGGACTCGTTCCTGGTGGGTGGTGGGCTCCACCAGGGCTGCCCTTTGTCACCAATTCTGTTCCTAATTTTTATGGACAGAATTTCTAGGTGCAGCCAAGTGGTGGAAGGCTTTCACTTATATTCACTTATTTTCGCGGATGCTGTGGTTCTGTTGGCTTCATCGGTGATTGCCTCCAGCTCTCCATGGACCAGTTTGCAGCCGAGTGTGAAGTGGTGGGAATGAGAATCAGCACCTACAAATCTGAGGCCATGGTCCTCAGCTGGAAAAGGGTGGAGTGCCCACTCCGGGTCAGAGACGAGTTCTTGCCCCAAGTGGAAGAGTATAAGTATCTCGGGGGCCGGCCCCTGCGATAAGCGGAAGAAGATGGATGGATGGATGGTTATTATGTCCATTTGTAACATTATATATGTTGCAAAGCCATTATCGTGGCTTTACTGCACTGCTGCCTTTGGTTTCATACGTCACCTCATTGCATAGACTTTGAGGTTTCTGTTTAACTAACATCTTTCTGTGTGCACAAAAATATACAAACAACTTGTCTTGTGTGACATTTTGCATGCTCCTGGGGTCCCCTGTTAGTGTGGGGCCTTAAGCAGCTGCTAAGTCTGCTTATGCCTCAGGCCGGCTCCCTATAGAAGTCTATGAGGGGGAAAAAACAGCTCTTGGTTTCCTTGATGTGACCTCCGTAAACACTTTCCTGTTAAGTTTTTGTTTTAAAATCTCCAGTGTCATGTCCTATTTTAAGAAAATAATGTCCATTTCTTAATAATAGTTTGGTCCCATTAGCATCAAAAACATAAAGTATGGCGTAGCTTGTTATTAACAAATCACCTTTGATAAATGCATGAGTTATAGTGTCCCATCACTTTCTCAGTCAGATCTCATCACATCTTATTTCAAAGACTCAGCTCAAACCCACATAACAAGACTTTGATAACCAATGTTTGAAGTGAAAGTGGGCACGTCTATCCATTATATACATTTTGTGGTCGTGCCTATTGCAGACTTTACTCTCATGGCTCCGGGTGTAGATTTCATCAAAATGACTTCAGACTGGTATGCGCTGATACCTGATGCCTTCCAAGTACAATCAGTTGATATTGAGCAGTAGTTAAAAAAAAAAGTAACAAGGTAACAGTGAAGTTTTTGAGTTTTTGTCCATCCATCCATTTTCTTCCACAGTCGCGACTGCATTATCAAATACCAATGCACTCAAATCTGCCAGGTTCAGTATTTATCTAAAAAGGATTAAATTACAGTAATCCCACCCACCACAGCGGATTTATGATCATCTTTTTTAGAGTCTTCCAGCTTCTTGTTTTGGTTTCCTGGGCCATGATGCTTTGCTTCACTCTCCTCAGTTTTTTTAGCTGTCGAAAACTGCGATGTAGAAGCTGCTAGAGCATTTTAAAAAACAGAAGCTTGTGAACAGTGTGTGTGTGTTTTCTTATCTTTTTTTTTTTTCCGATAGGTTTTCGACATGTGATTCAGCTCGCAGCCTCAAAAGAGTTTTTGCTAGAAAGCATGTCATCCTTTTTCCTCCCCCAAAAATCTCTGAACCTTGCCATATTATGTTAGAATTCAGCTCTCTCAGTGGTCCTCTTTGGATGGTTTTTTTTGATAGTTTCCTTGGTAGATATGAAAGATTAATGCAGCAGAAGCACCTGCAGCAGTTCCTCAATGACAGCTGTAAAAGTGCAGCGGAACAGCTGTGAGAAGACAGCCCGGCTGCCGTGCCCCCATAAAACAAACTGTTAAACACGGTGTCACCGCTTTGTGAGTCATCCTGTAACTGCCCCGGCTATCAGAATTGATTTTTCTTCCATGAGCTCCAATAGTGTTTTTGTGACTGCGAGTGCACCTTCAGTGCGATTCCTCACTGTTTTTGTTGTCTTTGTGTGTTCATTTATACATGTTTTCTTCCACTTTGTGTGTACATTCTTATTCCAGAACACAGAAAAGGAAGTACAGAAGGGCCTACTATAACAAATTATCTTCGTTATGGTAGAGAAAGACCTGAAGTAGGAATTGCAATTGGTCCACGTGTTTAGTCAGAAGATGTTTACAGCAAACCTTCATATACGTATGTCCTGTACTGCAGAAATTGTAATTGTGTGGTTTTCCTCTAGTTGCTTTTATTTCCTCCTACAGTCCTAAGACTGTGGTGTAGACTGTGGGTGTGATGGAAACTGCAATGGCGTGAATATGTTCATCTACCTGTTATCGACTGATGGTCTGTCCAAAATAAACCCCCTCACTTTCTCAAGCTGAAAGGGGAATTCCCCTGATCGTACAAAACAAAGTGCAGTTACAGGTGTGAAAGAGTTGCACGAGCACTTCTTGAGGGCGAAGAGGGAATTGCACAAAGTGCATCATCAGGGTGACGGCCATAACTTAAAAATAAAAGGTGGGAAGAAGCTTGAATGTCTAGCAAAATGGCCTGTGGTTAAGTTACACATCCTAGGTTTGAACAAAAATAAAAATAGCTGCCGTGTGGTTCTGCTGAACTGTTCGTGACCATTTATTGAAAAATATGCCCATCATGACAAAAAAAAACAAACGATAGTTTGACATTATTTTTTGTGACATATCTGCTGTTCCAACGGTTGGTGCTCATATTAAGCATAACCAGAGTATCACACATTTTCTTATATTGAGTAATCCCTGCCTTTCCTTTCTCTTCTTGGACCCCTATGATGCCACTGAGTGGGATTTACAGCTTACTAGAAGCCCCACCCACCTGTCATTTAAACTTTATTTGTGAGGGGCAGCCAATCGTAAGAAAGCTGGCTTAAATTATGTGGAGTTGGTCTTAAAGGAGGAGGAGCTAAACAAATCAGTGGAAAATGCTCCTGGAGAGAGGACCTGAAAGCAAAGTGCAGAGGAGAATAAACTGATCACAAAAAACAAGTGAAACAAGAGAGGGTGGGGCATCGTAAAGGAGGGAAATCAGACACGGGTATAAATAAAATACCCATCACACAGCAACCATCATTTCATCACTCTACCAGTGTCACCAGTGTCATCATGTAATCAGGACTACAGGGAATACTTCTGGATGTATTCAGGATGATCATATGTAATAACCATATTTTTGATACTGAATTTGATTATTACAACCCACACAGGTTAGAAGAGAATGACTTTATTGTCAATATGAGTGGACAAGTTGCCTTAGGTTCACCAAGTCACAGATCAGTTCATAATAAATATACAGTCATCCACATACCTTAATAAAGCTTCAGTAAAATTAAAGTAAAATACATCACGGCAACTACTAATTGCATTTGGCACAAATAATTCCTCATACACAGTATTAAGCTGTACAGCACTACACAAGAGGTGCAGCACAGTTAAGACATGATTGTGATCACACTGCGGTGAACACAGGGTCAGCAGCAGGGAACCGCACCCCTATCTAACACACTGATCTTCCACATTCGTGTCTTCTAACAGTTTAGGCAGACCTCTGGTTTAAGCGTCTTTAGTCTTGCGTGGCTCATAGCTGATAACTTTTACTCTGTACTGCGTCTGTAGAGATGAGGCGTTGGGAAAGACTGGCCTAAACACTTCCTGTCACTGAAAATCATAATCACTATGCACGCATGTCATAGTTGACGCACTTTAATTCTAATCAGATCAGTTGTTAGATGTGGAAACCTTTTCATCTCTCTGTATTTTTTGTATATTTTGTGTCTCGTTGTATGTCACCATTTCAAGCCTTCACATAACGGGCTCTGCTGGAGTTCCTTGCCACTTTTCGTGGTCCTTTTTCAGCACTGAGTGTTTATTAGACAGGTTTAAATGTAAGCTGCCACTGCAGTAGATGTGGCTTGTTTGCTTCCACCCTCAACCTCATCTGTGAAAAAGCCAGTCTTCTGTTATTTACACAAAGGAGAAGCTTTGGACTGCTGAAGTACATTTCTGAAATAAACTGCTCTCTAGAGTAGACCTTGAATGGATAAAATAATGGCACTTTAAGCCATATGAAGCGAGTGTGTGTTTTTCAAATAGTTTATTTGTTCGTGTTTTAAAGGAAGGGGGGAAAAAAATCATTTGACAGATGAAATGCTGAAATGTACGCATACGTGTGACACGCCCGCGTGCAGCCTTTTTGAGCTTAAAAAACCCCCGCCAGGGTGCCTCCGGGGTAAACTGCATCACAAGTCACTGAACCATATTGATCATAGTCAATTAATATGTAGCGCACAAAAGATTGCGAGAAGACCTGCTGAGGAAGACTGCTGCTATGAAACGGCGCACTCCCATCCAGACAGTCTCTAAAGCATCCAGGAAGTGGCTTCGCTTTGCAGCCCTGAAACCTTAAAATCGCACGCCGCTCCAGAGCACTGTTATTAAACTATTTTTAAAAAGAGGTCACATTTTTTAAACACAATCAGAGTTTTTTATTCGAGGGCAGTCCTGAATTATTATTTCAGTGCAGTCGTGATTTTCTGTTTAAAATGAAGGCCGCTGCAATTTATAAGCCTAGCTGATCGCACGCGTAATCTATGAATCACAGGAATGATTATATGCTGAAGTCATCAGTGAAGTGGCTTCTGTGTTGTGCGCTCGGAACGGCACAGAAGTCACTTGTTTTGCAGAAATTTTATTTAAAATAACAGATGTGAGTGGGTTTAATGTGCACTTTAGGGCCCAGTATCCATAAAGCGACGCCCCGCTGCGCATTATTTGCCATCGCCAAAGAATGCAACCACACACTGACACAGAAATTTTCCTTTCAGGATGTCACATATTGAGTCTTACTCACACATCCTAAGATCATTTCTTCTCTTTCCCTCCTTTTCCCTTTCAATTCATCTTTTATTTTGTTAGCCATTTGAGCATTGGGAAATGAAAGCATTTGCATTGAAAGGACAGGTGGGTGTGAGACACCAGCGAGCGTCTGAATTGTAGCATTAAGAGCATGAGAGAAGGGAGGGGGGGGAATCAAAAGTAAGAACCATTCAGACGGCAGGAGGAGCAGGGATTTGAGCAGATATTAAAAGATGATTGTGCGTGGGCTTTTACTGCTGTGCTCCGGAGAAAGAATGTAAACCCTGTATCAGTCAGAGTGAGGATAATAAACAGTAAAAACATCAGAACACAGCACAACAAACACAAACAAAAAGAAGGATGGGGAAAAGCGCGCCGTATAAATAGTTCAAATATTTCAAGTGATTTCAGAATGCGATGGTGAAATACTGGAGGTTTGTGTCCTCAGCTGCTGCAAGTTCCTCCACTCTGTGGTGGTCTTCCCTTCACTGGAACTGTGTTACCGACATGCATGTTAAACAAAAGCATCGGTTAGAGGTGAGACTTGGTGCCATTTTGGAACATTTTGATAAGTTCGACTCTCATGCACCCTCCCAAAAACAAAGACAACAGAAGCAACGTGAAATTAAGTAATAAGTAGTCAAGTGTTGTTTTTTTGTGTGTGCGTGCGTGACTGTGGATCATTGTTCTGTCATTCCCAAACACTCATCTGATCTCATTTTTGACAGCTACATCAACGCTAAAAAAAATCATTGATGGTTACATCAGGGTTACAGCATTTTTCAATACTTTTTCCTCTTCCAAAGTCTTTTTGTTTTTAAAGTACTTTGTTGTTTTCACCGCTCTTTGTCTCTCATATCACTCTTTAGATTTGTTGATCTCGTGCCGACATCGCAAGCAAGTGCGCAAGTAAAGAAAGCGAAGGCTCAGAGTCAGAGTTCAAAGTGATTTCCTTTCGACTTTAACGCTTGTTGTTGCTTTATTAAATCGGACACTTTGCTGCATGTCAGAACACGCTGTTTATTGCCTTGTTTTTCGTTTTACAGCGTAATTCTGCCAGACGCTTTCAAGCAGACTCCGTCGTCGGGGAGAAAAAAAGTAGACGTGAGCTGTGTACGCTTATAATTAGTGTAACTTGTGCTGCATGTGGATACAGTGGCCTCAGTCACCTCTTTTATAAAGCAGAAACAGTGACACATAGAAGGTGGTCGGGTCTCACTGAAACTGTCAAACTCACATTGAACTTGAGCAATTTAAAGAATGTGAGTAAAAGCACAGTTCGTACTGCTGTCATGTACAGCTGGGGGTAAATATTCAGATTTTTAGTCGTGCTTGCAGGGCTAGGGATGGATGTTTGGAGACAGAGACAAAAGCAAATGGTAAATGGATTTGGTTTTTATATGGTGCTTTCTACTCATGCCCATTCACACGCATTCATACAAGCACTTTTTTCATTGCTAACGTTCATACATGGTTAGTGCACCCATCCTGTTGCCAAATGTCAGCCAAAGGTGAAAGGGCAGTCTAAGGGCAGGGTTTCTGTTTCATGTTATAAGTAGGGATGTCCCTGGTGACACGTAAACGTCCACACGTAAACGCAGAAATGAAGGAAAACGCTGCTAGGAACATGCCAAAGCAACAGGTGGCGATATATTCCTAACCTGTAGAAATGTTGGCCAATCAGAAGTCTAGAAGCCTCGGTGGGAAATAGTAAACAAAGCTGGGGCATAGAAGCAGAACCAGTCTATGTAATACGTAAGCATTTATGTAAGCATTTAAACACTGCAGAGAGTACAATTAACAGTACCAGTATTGTAGAAATTCATTTCACCGAAACAATAACGTGGCGCACAGTGTGACGTCAAAAAAGGCGCACACCTTTGACGCTGCGTTTTCTGCGTTTTCTCCGTTTTTCTCGTCCACACCTAAATACAAAAACTGAGTTTTCGAAAATATCCACCCTGGCAGGCATTTTTAGAAATCTCCATTTTCAGTGACCGAAAACGCCGTTTACGTGTGGACGAAAGGTGCAAACGCATAGAAAAACCTGCGTTTTCAAAAATACCCGAGTACGTGTGGACGTAGCCTAATTTTCCAAAAATAACCAACTAAAAGTAGAACACTCCTGATCGCAATACATGAGTTTTAAATATTTAAGAGCATTTTGAAACTGTTATTGATGTTATCAAATTATATTTTAGTTGCTCCTGAAATGTGTGGTCGTTGCTTCATCTATAACACACGCAATGTTAGTTTGCCGACTGTGGCTGATATCAGCCGTGCTTACTTCATCCGATTAGGGTCCACATGTTGGTGGACCTTAAACCTAAGGTTGGGCTTTGCTCTATTAACATCACTAGTTTACTTGACAGTCCTTCACAGTAGTTTTCTACATCAGAATGCTTCAGAACTGACCGGGTTAGCATGTCTTACTTTGGACCTTACTTGTTTCCACATCACTCGGAGAGAGTGGCGCAACGTCTGTGGGCTCCTGTGTTACAATTAGTTTTACAAAACGAGTTCAAAAAGTGAAGAAATAATCATGTAAATGTAGTAATTTATTACTGCTTTACCAATTTAGCTGGTATCCATACACTTAGCATCATTATTTGTCATGTGAACAATATTAATGCTCCCGCTTGCCATTGCAGGCTGTAATTTGAGAAGTAAAATCTCCATTGTCTCTGTTTCCTCAGCGAGTATGCATGCAGAGAAACCTGCGCTTTGTCACAGTTAACATCACACCCCACCCGTTAAATTTGTTGTCCCACTTTTAATTTCTGCATCACTCTTGAGTTTGCAGCCCCTGACTTTTAATAACTCTGTGTCCCCTCCTTAGAACCATGTGGAACCCAGTGAGTGAGCAGACAGGACAGGTGACTGCCAGGATGGAGACCACTCCATCTTTGGGTAGTGCGAGCATCTCCGTCTCGCAGCAGCAGGCACCTAAGAAGTTTGCACCTGTGGTCGCCCCCAAGCCCAAGTTCAACCCTTACAAACAGGTGGGAGAGGCCACACTCTCCGAGCCGGCAGGTAAGCACACAGTCTTCAAATTGCTTCAACTAAGAAAATATCATTATCTTACAAAATAATTAAAATGTCCCACTTTGCAGTGTTTATTAGTAATATGATATTTTTGTTGTTAAACTCTGCACTCTCCATGTTTAGTACTCGCCCATATTTCATCTTCTGCAGTTAGCAGTAAACCCGTCCTACCCTTACAGTGGTTACAAGTGCAACAGAGTACATTTTAAATTTTACTGTTGAGTGTCTTGGGCATTTCTTTATTCAGCATTATATTTAACAGTTACTGAGACAGAAATCTAAGTGTTAAACTGAACTGCTTGTTCAGTGAATATTCCCATGTGTACTTGATATTGATTTCCATACAGTACAATTCATAAAACATACATGCGATATAATTTCATCCCTAAAAAGCTCTGACACGAAAACATATATGACGTGATGCTAAACGGCATTTTCTTTTTTATCTTTTTCTTGTTCACTAATCACTAATATAATAAAGTTTACTGAAGTATGGAGCTTACAATACTCTGGCTATGATGTGTTAAGACTGAATGGAAAGTTCAATTCAATTCAGTTTTATTTATATAGCGCCAAATCACAACAACAGTTGCCTCAAGGTGCTTTTTATTGCATCTTAAAGACCCTACAATAATACAAAGAAAACAGAGAAAACCCCAACAATCATATGACCCCCTATGAGCAAGCACTTTGGTGAGAGTAGGAAGGGAAAACTCCCTTTTAATAGGAAGAGACCTCCAGCAGAACCTGAGAGGGCTCAGGGAGGGTGGGGGGCAATCTGCCACGACCAGTTGGGGTTAGGGGAGGAAGACAAAGACAAAGACACGCTGTGGAAGAAAGCCAGAGATTAATAATAGGTAATGATTACATGCAAAGAGGTCTATTAACACATAGTGAGTGAAAAAGGTGATGGAAGAAGAAACACTCAATGCATCATGGGAATTCCCCAGCAGCCTAGACCTATTGCAGCATAACTAAGGGAGGATTCGGGGTCCTAACTATATCCTTTATTAAAAAGAATGGTTTTAAGCCTAATCTCAAAAATAAAGAGGATGTCTGTCTCGTGAATCCAAACTGGAAGCTGGATCCACAGGAGAGGTGCCTTGAAGCTGAAAGCTCTGCCTCCCATTCTGCACTTAAATACTCTAGGAACCACAAGTAAGCTAGAGTAAGCCCACAAGTAAGCTTACAGTTTCAGGGTGAAGTGCTCTAATGGGGAGATACGGTACTATACGATTGTTAAAACAAGATGGTGCCTATTCAAGACCTAGAAGTAATACACGCATGAACTAGTTTGTCAGCATCACACTGAGACAGGATTTTTCTAATTTTTGAAATATTGCACAAATGAAAGAAAGCAGTTCTACATATACTAAACTACACGTATAACTCCAGGTTTTCTCACAGTATTACTAGAGGCCAAGGTAATGCAATCCAGAATAAGAATCTGGTTAGATACCATGTTTCTAAGAATAAAATCTAATAGATAAAGTTGGGTGTCATCTGCAGCATCTGCGGCACTAAGATCTAGTAAGGCAGATACGTTTTCATTTATTATGTAAGTGCTAAATTACACACGAGTTTGTTCACAGGTGTGTAAAATACCAAACACTTCTTTAGCCATTGTCAAGATGAAAGCCAACGTGATCTACAGTCACTGCAGCACAGTAGATGAGAGTGCGGCTGTGAAAAAACGTTTGCACATTATTTGGGTGACCTGTAAAGGATGCAGCTTAGCCCGAGGAAGTAAACTGTGAAGAGTGACACAGAAAAGCAAAAAGTTTCCATAAGGCATCTGCTCACATCAGAAAAACATATTTTTAAAAGATGGCAGCTTCACCTCGTTTCATCTGCGCCGGCTTTACCTGTAAAACTGGAAAGTTGGACATGTTTGACTTTATAACTGCTGCACTTTTATACTGGTCCAGTTTAGGTTAAGAAATTATACCTGATTGTTAAATCATTCATTAACTGGAGGCCAAGCTTATGCAATCCAGAGTGAGAATCTGGTTAGACACCATTTTTCTAAGATTCGTAGAGCCGAGTACAATAATCTCAGTTTTATCTGAAGCAGAAAATTGGTGTCACGGGTTGCCGGGCAAGCCGTCTGGTGTGGACCCAAAATGCAGGCACTGGCTTGATGCGAGTGAGCGTTTTATTTACAACCAGCGATATACAAACAAAAGCGAGAGTGGTAAGAACAGCACTAAGAAATGACCTGAACTGGGGGAAAATTAAAGAACAAATCTGGAACACGCCACATACAGGAAGCAACGTGGGATGAGGGCAGAGAGACGCAGAGAAACGCCAACTAACGCATACAAGCCGACAAAGAGCACAGACCGACACCCACTATATATACACACACACGCAATGACACACAGGAGGGAAGCACAGCTGATCCTAATGGACGTGATGACAGGAAGACGCAAGGTGAACACAGTGTGAACAGACATAGACCATCAAAGTAAAACAGGAAGTACACTGTTTTATAAACACACACTGAAAGACACGAACACAACACCGGGATACAACAAGACACAAGAACCATATATTTTATTTATTGTTTACTCTATTTAATTTGTAAAATATGTGTATACACACACACACACACACACACACACACACACACACACACGTAGAAAAATATTTAGTATACACATCCAGAAATGCATATACTATTATATATTGTACATATATTTATTAGTTTCAGATGTAGCCATTCTTGTATTTTGCTTGTTTACATTATTGTATTTTGCACAACTCTGTTGCTTGTGAAGCTCGCACACAAGAATTTCACTCACATGTGCTGTACCAATGTACCTGCACATGTGATGTGACAATAAAAGTGATTTGATTTGATTTGAAAACCCTAAGGACTGATACAAAATCAGAAGAAGCTAGAAAATAATAACAATAAAGTCAAAACGCTGGGTCAGCGACCCAGGACCATGACATTTAGAGGTCATCCAGATCTTGATATCTTTAAGACATTCGTGCAGTTTAACTAATTGGTGCGTGTTATCTGGCTTCATGAACAGATAAAGTTGGGTGTCTTCTGCATAGCAGTGAAAATGTATGCTATGGCTTCTGATGATACTGCCTAAGGGAGGTGTGTATAATGGAAACAGAATGGGTCCTAGCACTGAACCCTGTGGAACTCCATAATTAACCTTAGTGTGTGAAGACAATTCTCCATTTACATAAATAAATTGGAGCCTATTAGATGGTTATGATTCAAACAGCTGCAGCATAGTACCTGTAATAGCTACAGCAGGCTCTAATCGCTGTAAAGTATTATGGGCAACAGTATTAAACACTGCACTGAGGTCGAGCAGGGCAAGTACAGAGATGAATCTGCTGTCAGAGGCCAGAAGAAGATAATTTGTAACCTTTACATTTATAACCATTTCTGTACTGTGGTGAGTTCTGAAACCCGACTTTAAATAAATCATAACTCTGCAGATGATCTGTTAGCTGTTACAGCTACTCTTTCGACATTGGCCTATAATTAGCTAAGGCAGCTGGATCAGCTAACGGTTTAACTACTGCCAGCTTGAACCTCAGTGGTACATAACCAATGCTACAGCTGCTTGTTCAACAAATATTCCCAGGTGCACTTAAAATTGATTTCCACACAGTATAATTCATACAATGTACATACAACATGATTTTCATCCCTAAAAACCTCCTTGATGAAAGACGATGATAAAGAGCCTTTTGTTTTTATTTATTTATTTGTTAGTTGGAGATCGGTTGATCATATTTAGGATTGAAACATTAATTAATCGCAGGACTTTTGTAGGACTGGGGTATAAAAGACACGTTGATGATCAATTGGAGAAAAAGAGTCTAAATAAGTAGTAAATACTAGTTAACTAGTTAATATTAAAGATAATATTAATATTAAAGAAATGATTGCAAACTGAATTTAGATCAATATTAAATAGATTATGTTTATATTTTTAACCATTCAAACTGCTTTTATGCATTTTTACTTGCACATTCATACAGGATCTTATTTTAAGAACTTTATATTTGACACCCAATCAGGATGAGTTATAGATTGATGCAGGAGCAGTGGATCGAGCTGCTGACCTTCTGATTACCAAAATAGCCTTGGTAAGGCTTACACTCAGGGCTTCATCAGGTGTCCCTGAACCATCCCTTAAATATGCTACTATGGGCCCGGGAACTTCCCATGATGCACTTCAGTTCCTCTCGGCTCCCTTCTTTTCATTCCCTGTGTGTTTATATGCCAGGACTCCTCTCCCGTGTAGTTTTCTATGAGCTGGTGTTATGTAAATAAAAAATTAATTGAACAGACGACCCGCTCTGGCTCCTGAGCCACAGCTGTGCACAGCTGCTGTGTTTGGCTCACAGTGTGACTAAACACCTAAAATTAGCCTCATGAAAGCGTCTCTAGAAACTTTTACAGAGGTCTTTCACATAATCAACCATCAAAGTTGTTCTGACCTTCTTGTTGCTCTTAGATTTGGAGAATTTCTAGGTAATGTTTGGGTTATTATATCATCCTGTTCTGTAGTACTCTGTGAAATGGGCGGTTTGATTTGCTTTATTTTTGAGTTTCCCTTAAAAACTGGATAATTCACCAGTTATTGCCTGTTTACAATATTGAATTTCTGGTTATTAATTGTGGCAGAGGTGTTATTGCATGTCTAATTTACAAGCAGTGTTGGCAGTGTGGTTTGCAGTCAAGTGTGAGCGCAGGAAGCCTTGTGTTGTCTGCTTTTTTTAGGTCCCCTGGGAGCTGATGGCTTGTTTTTGTGGGAAAAAAAAAAAGACTCTAGTGCTGCAACTTCATATGCAATACGTGTTGAAATGTAAGGTTATAATTAAGATTGTTATTAAGAATGTCATGTTATATAAAGATGATTTAAAATAAAGCTAAAATATGTGGATTCCACTTTGACGTGGAGTTGCTTATAATACTCAATTTTCTTTTTTCTAAATTCATATTCTTCAGTAGAAAAAGGACGCAAATGGAATTAAATCTGTACAGTGTGCTGTATGTTTTTACCTTTATAAAGTCATACTTTCCATTAGCACACGTTTTCTACAGCACGATAATAGGAAGACGTATGCAAATTGTTTAAAAAATCTTTTTGTTTAAATAAGAGAGCAGACGAGAACACAGGAAGCGGTTTTTTTTGTTTTACTGCCAAGAAATAACACTGAAACCTGAAACATTATGACCTACTCAGAGCTACTTATAGACTTTTTAAAGGAATTGATGCTTTTATTTTGCATATGCTCCTATTGTAAAGACGGAGCTGCAAACACAAACAATAATATTCTCTGTCCTCACTTTCCCTTCCAGTTATGTGTTGTAACGTGAAAATTATCTAAACCTCTGCCCTCAAACCCCCCCGAGAGCCCTAGATTTCCAAAACAGGGGAAACGGTTATGAAATTCACCAGGACGAGAGCACACTGTCAGGCTGAAAACACTGCTGTCTGTAGGGGTTTGTGGTTTGACTTACAGACCGTCTTGTACTCCAGATGTTGGTGGTGTAAAAATTGTTCTTAGATGGCTTCTTTTTGAGCTCTGCCCACCATTTGAGAAAAATAAATAAAACAACAATTGAAGCTTTAAATCACCTTTTAAGCTTTCAAAATCAAAACTCTTTATATGCTTCACACAAGGTGACACGAAGCCCTTTTCGTAGAAAAATATTAAGGTAAGAGGAAAAAAAACTGAAGGTGTCATGAAAAGACACATTGAGTACATTCCCTGTACTAATATACAGTTTCACCTTTTATTTTGTCCCTATAATTGTGTTATAAACAAAGAACAGAGAGAGCTTGTTTACTTGATCATCAAGTTTTTTGAAGTCTGAGAACAATTCTTGTTATTCTTATGAATTCTTATTGTGATAATGGGCAATTCTATAACATTGTTGTAATGTACTTGCACTTAAAATTTATATCTGTGTCCTTGACTTGACATCTTTAACCGCAGAAGCTGCATTTATTGTTGTTATTTCCCCACTGTATGAGATAGAGTATTGAATGGAAAAGACCCCAGGATGGAGCCTTGAGGAACACCACACTGCTCTTTTGCACACGCAACACCAAGCTTCATCACTTCATTTCACACATCAGTGATTCTGTTGCACAAAGCAGACCTTGTTCATCTTTAAACTTTGAAAGCCAACATGACCTACAAAGCTGAAAAAAATGTTTGCACACCATTTGGGTGGCCTGTAAAAGATGTAGATTAGTAGAAGTAAACTGAAGAGTGACACAGAAAAGCGAAAAGTTTCCATAAGATATCTGCTCGCATCGGGAAAAACATATTTTTAAAAGATGGCAGCTTCACCTCGTTTCATCTGCGCCGGCTTTACCTGTAAAACTGGAAAGTTGGACATGTTTGACTTTATAACTGCTGTACTTTTATACTAGTCCAGTTTAGGTTAAGACATTATACCTGATCGTTAAATCATTCATTAACTAGAGGCAAGGGTCAACTTTACTGCTGTTGGGTTAGACGTCACCCATCTTCAAACTCCTGCCCTCAGTTTGATTTCAACTATTACACAAGCTTCATCACTTCATTTCACACATTAGTGACTCTGTTGCACTGACAGCATCTTTCCACAGACATATAAACGCCCGCCAAAGTAATCAAACCATTGCTGGTACATTATATTTTCCCATGAACGCATTTTGCCATGATGACAGAGACAGACTCACATGGTGAAAATAGCAGTTGTGACAGATTTGGTGAGGTTAAGCTGATATTTTGTGACATTAAATTTGGTGATATGTTAATTTTTTTCTGTGCAGGCAGACTGCTGCTGGTAAGTCACAGATATAGAAATTTGATAAGATTAAATATAAAGAAAGAAGACTCATGTTGAGGTTAGGTGAAGTGTAACTGAGAAAGACTGGGTCTGAGACATCATCTAGGTTTGCTGTGCGTTGCTTTTAGAGCTGGTTGTGCAGCTCTTTGGCTTTGCAATCATCAAATCCACTTTCTCAGATCCCAGAGAGTTATAACTGGACAAAGTTTTGTCGTCCTTGCTGGCATCTTTTCGTTGTCGTCATTATCAGCAGAGTTGGTTGTGCAGTGTGTTTGGTTGGGGTGAAGGAAGATGATGTGGAAATGTGTGAATCCCAAGTAGAGTGAGTCTGGGAAGAGGAACTGGAAGCGTGACCTGTGAGCAGGTTGTTAACCATCGTGCTGAGTGTCAGGTGCTTTCTCTTATGTCTGACCAGTGGCTCTTCACACTTTTTAATATTCTTTTTAATGTTAAAGCCCATCAGTAGTCATTCCCACCTGTCTTATTGATTTAAAACTGTATTTTAGTTACTGCATTAGAATTACCTGAGCAGGGATGTTCCAAAGCTTCTTTAGCCTTCTACCAGGAGGTCCAGGATTGATGTTGGTAGGGCTGAATCCATAAATTTTGCCCATTTTGCTCATCCAGATTAATCCAGCCAGATTATCCCAGTAATTACCATGGATGATTCATGCTTTTAAATCTGTACATTTTGGGAGAGTTCTGATAAACTTACTCATTTGTAAGAGTCACTGGCAGCACCAAGGTCTGGCTCTTTTTCTGAGTAGGAAGTAGGAAACTTGCTACCAAGTTTAGGATGGTTTGTGTGCTCTTTGTCCTTTTAATCCTCCTAGTGTTACATTTGCCATAAAAAAGGTCCTTAAATGTGTGGTGGTTTGAGACAACGAGCGTGAAATTATTATTTTCAAAGTTTTAAATGCCCAAGAAAACATTAGATCTTTTAGATTAATACGATGCTGCTATAATGACATTAGTGGGATCTATAGGTGAGCTTTAATACAATAGGCCTGCCTTTAATGCTTGCTTGTTTATGTTGCGTTATTTAGGAGAAAATATGTCAGGAGATCAGCAGTGTGCATACAGAGTGCAGCAGAAGAAATGTGTGTTGTTGTAACTTAAGACTTTTACGGAACATTTCCAATTATAAATTGTATGGAAAAAGACTTTGAATTGGCACAAATCTTAAGAATTCTCTTTTTAAATTATGTATATCACTGGTTTATCATTCAAGCCCTTACTTATTGTTGTGATCGCCTTTCCAGTGTCCACATTCCAGCGCTACATCACATAGAATAAATGAGGCTCAGTTTTGAGTATTGATTTTTACCCCAGCCCACAGCACTGCTCCTTCTGTAAATTAGCAAAAAAAAAAAAAAGTTTTTCATGGCCAGTTTATGATTTGCGGCTCCATTAAACCCTTGAGATTTTAAAATGTCACTTCACCAACATTTAATCCACACCCATAGCCACTGTCTTATTTTCTGCGTTATGCATTGTCCGGGTATTAAGAGGATTAATGAAACAATATGAAGAGGCTGGGAATACATCTGTACATTATATAATAATTGCAGTGTTGTACTTTGTAATGTAAATGTTTTACTCTGCTGAGCTGAATGAGGTCAAAGTGACCCATGGAAACCTGACCTTTCAATGTCACTTTTTACTGCATTTACATAAACTGGGAAAACTGTCAAATAGCCTCTTCTTCTGCAGATGTTTCCAGCTGCTCTGGGTTTAGTTTTATGTGACACTGTTGATTAAACATCTATAGGTTGCAGCATCTTGCAGATTTTGCAGAGTACTGAGCTTTCATGGGCTGCTTAAGCATTCCCCTTTCCATTAAAACATTTAGAAATGACACTCGATTGGTTGTTGTCAGCGTTTTGATCATGCAAATATGTAAAGCCATCTGCAGACATCTCCACTTGTCAGCGGATAAGACGTCTTTATGAACAGATTATCTGGGTGTCTCCTCATTTATCTGTTTAATATCTGTTATATCAAACGTGGGGACTGCCTGATGTAAAATTGAGGATTAGCATAAAAAATTAGGGACAAGTCAATTTTGCACAGCACCCTGCTGTCCCTTTTGTCTAGCAGGGGCCAGCATTGGGGCTGGAATGAGCACTCTGAGGCCATGTTTACTGTGTGCAGACGGGGTGGCAGACAGTTAGCCAAACCTGCATTTGGATTTTATTTATTTAATTATTTTTTATTTGAGGATCACTTGTTCTGATTAAAGCCCCAGAAAATAGGAAGTGAAAGACATATATGTCTCAGACAGAGACTCAAAGTTCCTTCCAATAAAAGATTTTGGGGTTTAAGTTGATCTCATATGGTACATGCACTGTAGGAAGGTTTGATTGTTTTTTCGTAGAGCCACTATTGCTCCAGTTTTTTGTTTTTTTTTAATGCCGGCTTTTACGCCGGAGCTTAGCTTTAAAGATTTATTTTTGCAAATTTTTTTAAAGGTTGTGTGATTTTTAAAATCACGATGCAACATCCTGTGGGAGAGGTGGACAAAATATGATGAATAACTGTACAAGGTAACGCAATCCACTGCAACAGCTCTGCAACGAAAACTACTCCTCTGAAGCATATTAGGCCCAGCTTTGCTAAAACGGTATTGACAGCAGTGTGTCATTTAATGGGTGCCGTCAAGCTCTGAAAATAGTTTAAAAAGCCCTTGTGTTATTGATGTAGGACACTGCGGCCTTTCCTTAAAACCCAGAGGAATAAATCATTATATTTTATGAGAAGCGGCCTGTTTTAGAGCTAATGTTCTTCTTTGACATGTTTTGCTTTCATAGTCATAGAGCGAGGTATGCTGGTTAAAATGTTTAGCACTCGTGCAGCTGTGCGAACAGATCAAAACATGCTGATGACGAGTCAGTGTCCGCTCAGCGCTCCCTGGGACTTCTCTGTTTCGCTGTAACCTACGCGCGAGAACGGGATGGTAAACGTGATGTTGAGGACAGAGACCGTCCTCGCGACACAGACCGGAGATTTGCTTTCTGCTGACTCTCTTCAGATTTCACACCAGGGGTGTCTTTTGAATTTTGTCTTGTGCCTTTTTTCTTCACATTCCAACTCTGACACTATTTTGAGAGGCGTTTCAGTCGTTAGAGGGGCCTTGTCGTTGATTCACTGCTTCGTGCAAACAGCTGCTCTGAAGTTCTTTTTAGAATGATCTTACTCAAACGTTCAGATGGGGGTTTTTTTTCCCCCTCCATGAAATGAATGTAAACATGTATATGGTGTGAACAAAAACTGTCAGACACAGCATGGGAAACTGAATCACTCTGGAGTGAGTCATCATTTGCATTTCCATTCAGAATATTTCAAATATTTAATGCTTTATAGTCTGATTGATGTGAAGCGATAGCCCCAAAACCACAACCTTTGATACTGAAGTTATTTTGCGTCAGTAACTCACTGTTATGTCTCATAATGTCTTTCTTCTTGTTATCAAGATAAAACTTTTTGTGCAGTGGGCTAATCATAGTGAAAGTTAAACATCTGAGAAGTGCTGTTATTCTGCTGTTTAAAACAAAGAACTTTTTCACGTTAAGTTACCAGAAACCTGCTAATTGTTTGCTCAGAGCAGTTCCAAAGTGTCGAACATGTGCATAAGCTGTTTTTATTCCTCCCTGCTTGACTGGCCAGAGGCAAACTGACTACCGGTTGTTATGTCAGAGTCCCTCATGGGTGTCACCAGGAGAATTTACAGGAAATCCACCACTGAGTGTGTCAGTGTCCCCGTAGATACCACAGGCTCCAGCTCACAGCGCGTAACAAGGCTACTTTTATCTTAACTGGAACACATGCTCTACTTCAGCTACTTGTTGTGTGTTTTCTGCCGTGTGTGCAAAGTCTTAACCGAGGAGAATCTTTCTGCTTGGAAGTTTCGCGCAATGTTGTTTCCTCCGTGCTAACGATATTTATTTCAGTGTGTATTTCATCGGGCTATAACAGCCACAGATTTTTAGCGTAATCTTACAAGTATGAGACATTTCACTTCTCTAAATCTCACGGCTCGTCCTCAGAGTTTGTAGTATTGCTAAAACGGTTTTCTACATATCCTGTCTATTCTTTCTTGGTTGTGTCTACATAGTGTAAGGAAGTTTGACTGCTGAGTAAGATTTCGAAAACTGAACTTGCACATGGGAAATCTTGGCCTTCTAGTCATTCATAGTTTAGCTTTGGATTTTATCAAATAACAGCAATAATAAACTTCATCATCCTTAAAATGATTACATTTCCTTTGTACATGATGTCAAAAATTCAATCCAAAAATGAGAAATTTACATTTTTAATTTACATTTTTTTCTGGGCTAATGCTAAATGCAGCAGTGCTTTTATTTGTTCAGTCGGACATTCTCATAGCCCAGCATAATGTATGGTAAATGGACTGGTTCTTACATAGTGTTTTTCTACTCTGCTTGAACCCTCAAAGTGCTTTATACTACAGGCCTCATTAACCCTTTCACACACACTCATTCTCTCTATGCCGAAGAGCTTTCTATCGAACATTCACACTCACGATGAATGCATCGCAAGCAACTTGGGGTTCGGTATCTTGCCCGAGGATACTCCTAAGCTACAGCCACCTCTGAGCTTAAACCAGTTGGTATTTCGGCCCATCCGAGTACTAACCAGACCTGACCTCTCATCGAGGTGCTTTGAAAGACGATGATATTGATGCCAAGTTGCCATAAGCATTTAGGCGTTTCGGCACTCATCATTAACGATCCCAAATATCTGCACTACCTGTGATCAGTCAGCTTATAGATTGGCCCAGGTGATTTGTTTCATCCCGCCTGTGTCCGGTTTGGGTGGCACCAGAAACAGCCAAACATGACAAGTTTCAGGTTTTAGGATCCTACGATATTCTTATTGCAGATGAGAGATGTGTTCTCCTCTAAGCTTACGAGACATTGAGAGCAGAAGGCCTCTAGATCAGTTGGCCACTTTTGGACCCAATGGTCGTTCTACGAAGAAAAACAATTTTCAGTTTGTTCGACTCCTATTCTTTTGGTCATACGCCCAAACTGTAGATTCATTGGCAGCCTTCTGGCACAGCTCTCTCTTTTCCTGTAGCTCTAACCCTGTGGTGACCCCAAATCCACTGTGTCTGCAAATCATTTGCCAAACATGGTGAGCTTTTGCTTTTAGATGCTGTCGTGTCTTTAGTTTTTGGAGCCAGAGCAGCTTTGTGAAACATTGACCGTCATCTATGTTGGAATCCAACAGCCTGCTGGGACTGGCAAAAATAAATACTGATACCAGAGTCGGTGCTCATTTTTAGTGATGAATGAAGCATTTCTCTGTGAAATGACTAAGCAGACCAAAGATAAAAAGGAGAAAAAAATAGCAACTAATCTATTTTCTATTTTCATGGCATTTTCTTTTTTCTCACACACGGTGTAGACTTCTTAATCAACTGTAATGGAAGGGTAGCTGTCTGCATATTATTACACGTTCAGTGTAGCTGCACAGTAATAGAGTTGTATGCATAACATAATTGCTACTAATATAATACTTCTTAGATATATTCCTAATGCTCGAGAACAAACGTTTTATTCTCCAAGCTCGTTGGTGATTCATTATGTGCCGCTTTTTGTATGAGTACTCCGTCGATGATATGATTTGATGTGGCATTTCCTTTGATTCACTATGAGCACATGACATTCTGATCAGTATTTGGAGAGAGCACTCAGCTCCTCCAGTTGCTGTGTTAGATTAACTTCTTGTATTGGTGCTTTAAACATCTCTTTAAACGATTAAAGATGTTTCCGAGCAGCTCAGTGACTCAAACGCGTCAGGACACCTAAGAAGTTACATTAAACATCCATTCAATTTAATTACGCTTAAATTTGATTTTAACGTTTACGGTCTTCAACTCTACTTGTTGGCTTTAGAAAAACCTCCTTACGAATGTGTCATTTTATCGGATCGCGAAGCCATGTGTTATAAGTTAAAGTTGACGGCACAACTCGTCGCGCACAAGAACCGGCTCGTCTGCAGGCTTACAGCCGATTGTCTCTGTGAAAAGGTTTCACGTTATGAAACTGGCAGAGTTTACACAGCGGTGGCTTTCTGCTGTGACATTTGACTCGCTTCATTTACTCACTCACCACTTTGTTTAGAAGAAACGACAGCAAAGCTCCCCTCTGCACCTTTGATGAATCACGCTTTTGCTCATCACAAAACGCTGCTAACAACACATCTTAAGACGCTAATTGTTCAGCCCATTTATCGTTTCAAGCGTTCACCTTTCCTCAGTATTTGTTTCTTTGCTTTTGTGCGAAAACATAATCCGCCTATTGTTCCTGATCGCAGTTTTTTTTCCTCCTGTGGGATTTCTCCGTAGAATAGCAGAAGCCAATTTTGGTCTGCTCCTTTTACACTTAAAACAAGTACATCTCCAAAGACTTCAAATCCCTCCCTTGCATCTCTAAACCAAATGAAGTCGTAAATCACTCTTCTATACATATCATGCTAATTAGGAACAGGGCTCAGCTGCTCTTTACCAGCGGAAGATGGAATAAAACGAGTCCATAATTATGTCAAAACAATGTGCTCTCAACCTCTTCCACAGCACATTTGGAGTGGGTATGTGGAGATAAAACATGTGGACTTGAAATACTTTTTGTCCATTTTGTCTGAGAGGGATTATGTATTTGCTGCTCAATAAAACAAAGCTTTTTTTCCTGATTTCCCTTTATTTGGAATATCGGTTATTTCACATTTGTACAGACGTAAAAGACTGATTTTAGAGGATGGGTATTGTTAACGTTCTTAAACTTTGGCCACCATGTGTGGACCGACACTGGATCACTATCCTGCCCTTGTTTAGGCTCAGTGCAGCATGTGTAAATGCTAACGGACAGCAGAGGCTCAAGCGTTCAGCACTAAATCAAGTTCATATTGTGGGAGAGGATTTATGTGCTGCGCGCCCAAATCGCTCTTTCCCTGTATTTTAGGTTTCCGCAGTTTGTGCTCTTTCTGCTGCAGACTGTTCTGTTTGCAGAAATGTGGGCTATGTTACGCGAAAGGCAGTTATATTCTTTGCCAGGCTTTGTCCTAAGTCCTTAGAGGCCAGATGGCCACCGCTTACACACGTGTAACTCTGATAATGTTGTACATATGTAAATCTGAAAACATATGCTCAACAATCTTCCTGCCCCCACAGAACTGACTAATCCTTAGTCCAGATCAGAAGTACTACAACAAACACTCACTTACAACCTGCAAAGATTCTTTTATTCCTCTGCTGAAATCTCTTATCTGTAACACTTTTAACAAGAGCATTCTGAGACTTCACACCTCCACTGCTGATAATTCCCTCCACAATATGCATGAATGGAGTCTCTGAAACTAGAAGGAGATCTGCATCTGTTCTGTGATATTTTCTTGAGAAAACTGAGTTGATTTCTCCAGTTTTTCATTGTTTTTGAAGATATAATCATTTTTTTGTCATCGGGGGAAATTTTCATGACGCTTGACTAGTTTATCGTGCAACTCAAATACTGAAATCTTTCCATCCGTCCATCTTCTGACACTTACCTGTATTCAAGTCACAGTTTAAGCAGAGACACCTGGACTCGTCTCTCTCCGGTCCAAGTCTTAAATGGGATCCCGAGGCCTTACTAGGCCAGCCAAAATATGTCATCTCTCCTCGTGTCTTGGTTCTGTCCTGCAGTTTCCTACCAGTAGAACAGAAACACAAAAATTCACCCAAGCATTCGAGCCAGGTGCACGAACCACCTCAGCTAGCTCCTTTCGAGCAGAGCCCAGACACCCTTCAGTGGAAGCTAGTTTCCGCGGCTTTCATCCTCAGTACCCCCAGCTCACGGCCATATGTGAGGCATACGAATTTAGATCGACTGACTGGTAAAATGAGAACTTCTTCTTTATGCCTTGCGCTCTCTTTACAACAACAGACCAGTACAGCATCCCGGCTGAAGATCCAGCAATTCATCTGTCAATCTGTCGCTCCAGTCTGCCCCAACGTGGTGAACAAGATCCTCCAAATTTATAACTCCTCCATCCGAGGCACAGAAGCTCCTCTCAACTACATAATTTAGAAAAACTGATTCAAATCCACGCAGACGGGGTAATAAAATACACTATACTAAAGAGCAGTCGCACGCATACATTCAAGAATGAGTCGCTCACAATTATCAGTATTTGAAGTGTTAATAAATGTATCACTTAGTTAAAAACAAAAGTTAAATACAAGTCCCTCAGCATCACAGCTGGATCCATCCGCACCCCTTTGTCACCCCCTTAACAATACTGAGGGTTCCCAATAACCAATTACACCTCTTACGGCCTCTCAAATAACTTTAATCACTGATTAGGATTCCTTGTTCACAAAGCAGCTACTTAAAAGTAATTGCTCAATAAAGAGAGGGGAAGTTGTCGTATTAAGTAGGTGTTCCTGCTGCTTCTCTCATTAGTGCGCACTTGGAGCTTTCATCTCCCTATTGTCACAAATGGAGTCAGCTTCATTCACAGCACAGGAGCCGTTCTCGCTCTGTCTGCTTCACACTGCTTAAAAGCCTAACGGCATTAGCACAGCTCAGAACCGCAGAACAGCGAGTGCTAAAACCCGTGTTGTCGTTTGTTTTGTTTTTTTTGTTTTTTTTTGTTTATTATTAGAAATAGAAAGATTGAGTCCCATGGCTGACACCAATGGGACAAAGTTTCTGTGGACAAAGATGTTTTGGATTTGTCATTTCAGGAAGCAGAAACCCAGGATTTGATTTGTAGCGTTGGGACGTCCAGGTTCACAGTTTATTTAGTTAGTTAGTAAGTTTAAAAAGTTCTTTTTTCACTTATTATGTTGCTGTTTAGCTGCAGGTGAGAAGGATTCTTTCTGATAAGGAAGACATGAAGATTTGACTGTGTGTATGTGTGTCTGTGGTTGAAAAGAAAGAGAAGTGAAAAATTTTAAAAATATTTCTGTTTGCACTGCAAATGGTGTTTTTAGTATGTAGATTTCTGGGTGAGACTTTCCCCATTTTGCAATATTTAAAACAACCACTGTGCTCTAATATAGAATCAAAATGAATATTACAATAGCCTGCTTCAGTGTTTTTGCCCACACTCTTACATTCTCCCTTTCAGCCCGGTCTGCCTACAGAAACTGCGGTTTACATTTTAATAATATTCATCCAGTTTACCACCTCTCGCTCTAATATTGACTCAGAGGCAGGAACTGAGTTCAGGAACCAAAACTAGAACTATGTCCTACAGGTCGTAGAAATATAAGTTAAGTTCCTTGTTTGAAGGGTTCTTGAGGTTGTACTGGAAGACTTGACACCAAGCCTACAGTTTACTGTCATTCATCTACCAAGATTATGCCAAAAGGAAGGAAAAAGAAGAACCCGTTAAATTTCTTCGGACTTAATTTGTGCATTGGTGGTTGCCCTCTCTGAATACCCCAGTACTTTATTCCTGCTATTTTTACAGTAATGCAGTTAGAATGATATGCTATGTATTTTAAACATGCTAAATGTGAATAGCACTTTGAACATGAGGCAAGCACGAAGGAATAACGATGAAGGGTATTAATATTTAGATAATAAAAGCATCAAACTGACTATTAAAGGCAGCCTTAATAGCTTTTGATTACACAGTGCTGTTGAACAGTGATGCTAAGGGTGGATCTAAACAGAGAGAAGCTATCGTCATCATGTCCATGTGACGAGCAACAACATTTAGACTAATGTGGGAAGTCTACGTTGTAACTTGGGACCTGTTGGGAAACCCATTTAGCGCTACACATGGCCTTTTATATAACCGGATGTGCACCTTCCAAGAAACGTGATTACACGTCGAGCCTGTGAAGACTGAATTGTGTAGGCCACGGCGCCATGGCGCAGGGTTAAAGGGGTTTCCAGTTATGTCTTAAGTTCCCACGTAGATTTCTAGCAGAAGTCTTAGGCCTCAATCGCACAAACCTAGAGACCGCTCTGCAACCATCTAGCAACCACTGGTCACTGGACTGGTTGTCGACTGCTTGCTGGAAGTTGCTAATGGTCGCAAAGAGGCTCCTGCCCCGAAAACCACCTTGTGTCTGCTTTGGTTGCTAGCAGATTACCACAGTGGAAAAGACAGCTTGTCTGTAAACACTTGTAATTACTAGCTCGGGGAAGTTAAACTTTTTTTTGTTGTTGTAACCTTTAGAAATTATGTTGGCTTAAGATATTGTTTTACATATAGAATGTATGGCTTCTAGTTGAAACCAATAAAGTCAGGAGTGTTTGAATGGCAGTGAAGATCTTCTGGTCTCAGGTGTGTTGTATTTTCAAGAGTAAGATCATTCCTCTTATAAAAGAATGTTCACTTATGGAAATGAGAGATAACATTACACGCCACTTAATTCGAAAGGCTTCTTCTTAAACGCCGTTTCTTTCTGACCCTGGATCAGCTGCAAACATCTCCAAGGCTGAGTGCATTTTTTTATGAGACAGAATGGTTTTCCTTGAAAAGACTACTGGGGGGTGCAAACAGTGCATGCAAAGTTTTTTTTCTTTTTTGAATTTAACATTAGCACACTAATGCGATTCACTCCTAAATGACTGGTGCAATGACGGATGGGGGAAAAGAAATTGGGTCAAGAGGGGAAATGGTCAGAAACATCCTTTGAGCAAAGATGCCTAATGACCCCCGTTCCTCCTCCAAGTCTTGCTTTCCACTGTTCCACGCACAAAGCTATAAAACCTTTTCAATAAAACATGATTCTCTGAAACATTTACAACTCATGTTTCCTGAAGTGATGAATCCAAAACATCTTTGATGTTTGAGAGAAACGTACATGCAACTTAATGATTTAATTCTCTGTAAGCCACAAGTTACAAGTGACTTATATTCGGGTAAAAAGGATCCGTGGTGGAGGGGAGGGCGGGCCGGGCCCGAGCCTTGTTGTCGAGCAGCATATTTTATTTTCTCTCCCAGAGGTTTAGAGGAGCTGTTACACTCTGGAGTTTTAGTGGAGGTCACAAGGTTATTATATAAACAATTCACATGGAGGGCCTCAAGTGCCCAGAGGGAATGTTTAATGCAATGCTCACAATTTCTTGAACGTAGTAATGCTCAAGACGCAGAAGTGTCCAATTTTAACCATGCTGCATTATCTCTCTGTCTTCGTTTCCTTTTCCCCCCCCCCTCTTTCTGCCGTTGTGTTGAGGCAACTGAAAACCACGCTTAATTAATTTGGTCAGCTGCCTTGGATAAACTACACTGATGACATCAATTAGATTCTAATGAAAACAGATAAAAGCCATGGAATGCAAATGGAATTTCAGAACAGGACTCATCAAAGTCTTAGCATTGGAACAAATTCCCATTACGTCTCATAAAAGCCTTTAATTTGCAAAGCTCATGTCTGGTTTGGTACTTAGAAGTACATGGTCAAATGATTCAGTCTTAAGTCCTGTGCCGAGAGAAGCCAAATCAGAATTTAATTTGGCATGTAACTCCTTATCCTGTCTGAAACATGTGGCAGGATGCAATCCTTGGATTAGCGTGCACTTCAGAACTACAAATTTAGCTTGTTTCTCGTCGTCTGGCACGGCAAACACCTAGTCTAACCCGTCTCTAACACAACATTTCAATTTCAATTTCAGGGAGAGAGGGGGGGGGGAGGAAGCCACGCTTGCTCCAGATTAGTACTTCTTAGTTAACCAAATTGCTGCAATTATGTGTGTCAGTCCGTTGACGTGGGATAGCGAGGCTGTACTTCTTTGTCTCATTCGCTCGCCGTCTCTCTTTTTTTTAACTCTATGACCTCTTCCATATGTTAGACTTGATTTTGCAGGTCATGCAAATGATGATGACTTCTAATAATAAGTCTTCATCAGCTACTCTGCAACCGGCGTTCTGAATAACAAATGTGCGCTCCGTTAAACGACTTGCTACATTACACTGCATCTTTCAGTCGGTTCAACACCTTAATGACAAAATGCCATTGTTGCGTTTTAAGCTACTTAAATAAGTCAGAATAATGAATTAGACCCTGCTGAGTTGTTTTCAATTGAATTTCAAGGTAAACCGCTAATAATAAAAATAATCAAAATGCTGTCGCGCTGAACAAACAATGTTCAGTTCAAATTAAAAACACCGCACATTTGTGCACACGGCTCTCGTATGGCAGACATGTTTGCAAACAGTGACCTGCAGATGCAACGATTAATATCAGCATTCGTTTTGAGTTGATTTTAGCTCCATTAGGGAGAGAAGTGGGAATAAAACGGATGGTGGACAGCATCTGTGAGCTGCATCAGCCAAAAATAGGTTATTTTGTTACTTAAGCCCACTCCCAGTAACCTCTGGTATCAGTGGTGCTGACCACCTAGTTACTGAATTTCTGTAGTGTCATAACTAGGCAGGTAACTTTTATGGGTTATCAACTTCCTGCTGTGCAGTGGGCAAAAGTAATACTGAGATCAGTGAGGTGGGAAACCAGAACAAAGAGCTGAAAGATGCTAAAATGCTCATTAGAAATAAAGGAAATTGCAGAATCCAGTGGTGTTTCTCATGATGGTGAAAAACAAAAGCAGTTTTATTGATTGTTACTAATAAAAAATATGCATATATATTGATTGTTAAAGCTCAAACCTAATGTTTGAGCATTTGATCCAGCTGACATCTAACCTGCAGGTGTAAAGAACATCTTTCTACCCCATAAAACTTCCTGTAAAATACTTAAACTTTTTATTGTCATTGCACAGTCATGCTTTGTAGAGTAGTACAACGAAACTGAGGGACTGTCCCGCATCGGGGATAAAAGAAAGTCACGCAGTAATCATAACAAACACCATATATACAGAATAAAATATGCAGAAAATACAAACTTAATGTTAAAACAGATGGTGATGCATTAATGCGTCTCAAAATGATAATTTGATGCACTTACATACTTTATAAATCATGTTTGTGTCAACATGCTGGACGCTCCAGAGCCAGTCATGTATTTATGCGCTATAAGCAGGCTTACAGTGTAATCTACTTTTAACCTCGACCATGCAGAGCATCATGTGCACTATTTCTCCATAGATTTGTAACCCTTTACCTTGTTTTCGGCACCTGTTGTGTTGGTTGTTGTAAATGAAACATCTTTTTTTAATCATTTTATTATTTTTTTGCCGGTGTTTTTTCAGCGGTGGACTGTGTGTGTTCTTTCACAATTGTGACAGTTTGTTTGTAAAAGGAAAAAAAAAAGGGGAAGTATTTAATGAGCCGTTTTTGTTTTTCTTGGTGTGTGTGTGTGCGCGTGTGTCTCCATCCCAGCGGACTACCCTCCCCCTCCACCACCTGTCGAAGAGTCAACCGGCTTCCTGTCATCCCCTGGTTCCTTCCCTCCTCCACCGCTGGGGAACTCGTACGATTATCAGGTGAGAGGAGCCGCTGTTCTATTAAATTTTCTTGGTTGTCAGTAACTCTCTAAGAGTCGGCGCAGAAAGCAAAGACAGCCCCGAGCGCCGCACTGAGTTCACGTACCAAGTCCAGCAAAACTATTTGTCCATTTGAGCTGCAGCCAAATGCAGAGACGTCCAGCTCCAGATGCTGCCTGGAGCCAGCCGCTCTCCACCCGTGGACCCACACACACACACACACACACACACACACATTTCCGAGGGCTCTGATGCAGGAAGGATGGAAGGCTGACACCTATTGGTGGAGCCCGGTCACTTTTCTGCGCTTTGCTGGTCATAATACCCACAGGCATTTGGCCCTCCTGGGATTTCTGGCCTCTGCACCTCTGACTGACGCTCTCGGCGCTCGACCTCTGCTATGAAATCCTCCAAGTGCTTCACATTCCTTTGTTCGCTGCAAACAGGAAGAAAGAAAGTCTCCCTCTTCAAGCCCCTCATTTGATCTGACCAGTTTTCTATCCTAAATGAATGCTTCCTTTGTAAGCTTGGAGACAGAATGTTGCATAATTCAAATAAGTTATGCATTGCGTGTAAATTCACTGCTCTTCCCACACAAACTGTAAACACAGTAAGTATAAAACTCGAAGCTTTAAAAAACCCTAGGACTATCAGTATACGTGCATGCATGCTGCGCTATGACCTTAATGTAATCTAAAGCACTTTCAAAGTCACGCAGTTATTTTAAAAGGTGCAGTGCTACGACTGTTGGAGTTCTGAATTTCATGGCTTTGTTGAACGTCAGGTTCAGCCAGCCAGCAGAGCTGCTCCCCTCTTACACTTTAGGCAGAGCACAGAGACACGTGAGCAATGAGGAATGCAATAGGCATACAACAGAATTTACTTCTCTTCTTAGAAGTCTACAGAAACCTTAAACTTCCACATACCCCTTAGTTTAATGAAGGCCGATGACTTTGGCCTTGTGCTTGCTGGGTGGGGCAGTTTCTACCTAAACTCCGGCTGCTGCTCAACAATCAGTGTCGATCCTGTTCACTTTGTTACAGTTTAATAATGTTACACCTACACTTACGACCCAGCATCCTCTCGATTTGTACCTGGAGACAGGAATGCAGCACAAGTTTTTAAATTTTCAGTCTTAAATCTTGTACGCTTTTCTGATGATCGAGGAAAAAGCTGAATTTAATCTACATCGCCACATCCAGAAACTTTGAATCATTTAAAAAATGTCTCCTTGGTGCTGGTATTTCTTATTAATCTTTTGGCTCACATTTATTGCTTAGAAGTCTTTTGTAGCAGTTTTATACATTTCTAAGCAGTCAAAATTCTCTGGATGAAAAAGCTTTTAAAAATAAATCTAACTGGGAATAATCTGGGTCCTTGTCTGCATGTGCTAAACGGTAACAGGTGAGCAAAGTGGTGAACACATGTCTGGTGGAGTAATGGCAGACTTTATAGGCAGCGTGCTTAGAGGGTTTTCTGGACATCTAACAGTCAGTTTTACTGGTATCTACACATTTGTTAACTGTGAACAGATCTATAAATTTTCACTTGTCCATATGAACCTGAGCAGGTTTTCCATGCTTTCACCTCCCTTCTTAAACTCCTATATTATATTTCAGTATAACTGGGAGATGAAATCCAGACTCCTACTATCATGCAAAAATGTATTTTTAAAACTTTACCTATAATCAGAGACAGTAGAAAATGAAATCAATTTGCCAAGTTACAGTACAACGTTTCCACTTCCTGTAAGCATCTCTTCAATCAGATGGATTTGTTTGAAGGCAACATGTGGCACTTTGGCCTTTTCTGAACGTCTATCAAATATATATTATTATGATGTCAAAAAGCCCTGTATGTTGGTAAAGCTCACAAACTAAAGGTGAGTGCCACATAGCTTCATGGTAAAAATGCCAAACCTTTCTCATATGTCTGGATATTCTGTCCGGATCTCATCTGTTAAAGGAAAATAATGATTTTAAAAATGTTGCAAATTTGAAGTAAAAATGTTCCCTGCATGTTCCAATGCCAGGGATTTCAGTTTACCTCTGTCCATTCGTCCAGGGTCACTGACCCTTACATAGACTTTGGCTTTAAACTTGTTTGGTTGGATCTGATTGATATCTTCCCTTTTTTTTCCCCCGTGCCTCGGATTTTGTCCTGCTCAAACGCGTGTAGATGTTTTTGAGAAAATGTTGATGAATCAGAAGACAGGTCTGTATAAATTGAGCAGAATTGGTTACCTGCTAACTCCAGTGGAAGTTGGTAGCCTGGTCCATTGGTAGCCTGGTCCGTGAGCCAAAATAAAGCTGATAGCTTCCAGGTTTGCATCTGTGCCGTGCATCCCGCTGCACATGTGCATTGTGCTTGCCAGTTCCCACAGAACCCGTGGACTTGAAGTGATAATGTCACATAAACACACAGACCTTTGAAGGTGCTAGGAAGGTTTTAGAAGTGGGAAACCTGCACAATAAAAGAGGCAACTGGGCCGTAAACTGGCTTCTAGCTCAGCATACGTCCCTTAATCATAATAGAGCTCTTTGCAGTCTTTACATGTATTCCCATGTATTACCACTGGGGCCTTTAGGTGACAGGAACTAAAACAGACAGAGGCTGAACTGATGAGACTGCATCATTTGTGGTCTGTATATGATAAATAAAGGGTTTCTTTTGAATTGTAAATCATGCAGACATGTGCGAGAAAAACCCCAGAATATAAATATAACATATACATTTGCATGATATGGGCCCTTTAACTCAGACTGCTTTGTTCCCGTAGGTTAAAAATGCAAAGCTAGTAAGAGTATAAATATTATTGTTTTCCTTCGTGTGTGAACATCTCAGCTTTTGGAGATCGGTGGTTTTGTCAGGACAGCTGTCAAATGCAACACATTAGCTGAACAGGATGATGGTTATAATCACGAGCATTAATTTAGTTCCCTTTTTGCTGCTGTAATTTTTGCCACTATTCTTGATTTTTCTTGTGTGGAGAGATGAAGGAAAAGATTTTCAAGGCCTGAAATTACATAAGAAATTCCATCCCTCAATTATTTTTTAAAGTGCTTTCCTGTATTCATCTCGAAATTTTCTTTTCCTATCACACTGCCGAGTCTTTCTGGCCTGCAGTTTAATTCCTTAAAACACCACGGGTATCTTAATTATGTGTCCTGCAGCCAGAGCAGAAGAGAACGCTGTTCAGAAAAAAAAGGGAAGATATCAATCAAAAATGTCTTTCTGGAGAAATTCTACATAGTGAATGAATAAATCAGCGATTTAATGGCATTTTACTTAAAAGAAGCAGAAATATGCTCTTGTCTTTATCCCCCTGGCAGAGGGAGATGTCTGGATTATGACACGTAAAAGCCGAGACCTTTAGCGGGAGAGAGAAAAACAAACCTCTCCTCCTGGCTGCAGTTCGCATTACGAAGCCCTACACGGCAAATTCCTCCGCAACACAAAGTCTGCGATGTTTCCTTTCATCCTCCTCGTTATCACCGTTAAACAAGTTTGCCCGTTTTTTTCTTTTGTTGATTTGAGACAAGCCATTAGTGTTTTGCTTTGTTTACTCCGGCTCATGATTGCCTTAGATGTTTTTAAGCAGCAGCTCTGCTCCAAATGGAGGCAAGCCCTGCCTGTAATAGATTGTGACAGGTAATCCAAACACATAACATTAGAATAAGAAGCAGCCACTGATCCAACCAACTCAAAAAGCCCCCACAGGCAATTGCAAGAAGTCTTCTTGCAGTTGCAGCATAGTTCAGAAGACTAAAAATACATCTGTCGTTCCATGGAGAAATTCCCGGGAATTTTGTAGAAAACGGGGTGCCACTATCGGTCAGATCGCTTTAACTACTTTCCAGATTTCTGCGCATCACTTTTGTTTTTCTTTTAATTAAATAGTTTGTGTCTTTTCATATGTCGAGGTTGCGTTTTTCTCTGAAGCGAAAGAGAAAAAATGCGGATGAATAAATCAGAGACTGCTGCTGCAGTGATCCTGTTACTGATGCTTTCAAGCTTCCTCTGATAATAACAGAGTTAAATAAAAATCACAGCAATTCTTAGCATCCTCTGCAGAATACATTCAAAGTGTGGATTAAAAAAAAAGTTTGACTTTGATTTTAAAGAATTGACCTTTCTCTGTGAAATAGTGCTGGATGAGATTGTGATGAATAATTTATGAAGAATGAGATACTGTAAATCCAAGAGCAGTAAAAGGCAGGTGAATAGTGCACCGTGTTATGAAAGTTGTCTTTCATACAATGCATCGCTTCTTTCTCACTCAGAGAAGTCTCTGCTATTGATGTGTGGCTTTCAAAAAGATTGTCTGAGGTCAAGGTGAAACATGAACTTGTAATGCAAAGTTTAAGAAGTGCAGAGAGAAAAAAGCAGGAGAGAAGATTTCTGAGCAGCACAGAGTTAGAAATACTCATCGCCGATGGCATTATGGTGACAGTAACTTGACCCTGTGAACCCGGGCTGTACCTGTTACTAGAGCAGGGCGATATGACCAAAAATATTTATCACGATATACATTTGAAAATTTGTGACAACGATATAACTGACGATATAATTGACACTAGACAAAATACTTTACAACTCCACAACTTTATTAGTGGGAAAAAAAATCAATGTATTTTCACTTAAACAAGCAGCTGTTTTTTTTATGTGCATTAAAGTTACATAAAAATTTAACTGTGCAAATGCAAATTCCTTGCTGACAGTTTAACCAAAAGGCATTTCCAGTGGAAATTGGCTGACATATCCTCAGCATAACCATGTATAATATCCACAAAACTTAAAAAGAGGTTATACACACACAATACGGTAATTTACATTGAAGCACAGTATGTATCACTCCGCAAGGCTCCTGCCTACGGTAGCCGTAATGCTCCGACAATCCATCAAGCAGTGCGGCTTCATAGCTTAGCAAAGTCGTACTAAAACATTTGACAGATTTTCGAGCACCGTGTACATAAAATCGTTTTGAGGTCAGTAAACACAAGCAGAGTTCATACATAAGGCACACGGGATTATAAGGGGCACTGTCGATTTTCAGAAAAATCAAAGGATTGATTTTAAGTGTGCCGTATTTTCCAAAATACGGCCGTCGCTATCATGCGCTACCACAAATAGTGCTTTGTTGTGTATCTGATGGACGAAAGCTAAACCAGTTCCACACCACTGAACTTGCAGCATTTTTACAAACCAGTTCTGGTTTATCCGTTTCATTCAACGACCCGCTTTCGCTCTTCTCATTCTCCATCGCCAGCACGCTTTTTCCGCCATGTGCGTATGAAAACAAAGGCACTGAGCATGCGCGTTTTACCCATATTCTATCGCAATATTTCATTTTTTTATCTCTGCCCAACATTATACCGGTATTACCGTGAACAGTATGATATGACCCAGCCCTACCTGTTACAACATAACCCACACCCAAGGTGAGTGTTGCTGTGACCAAGATGCATGGATTAGAAACACAGATTGCAATTTTCTTGGGCGACTCCACTTTAAGTGTGGCGATCCCGATTTTTGCCAGTTATGGTTTTCTTCCGAATAATATCAATAATAATAATGAGAATCATAACAATAATAGTTTACAGGTAAAATTTACAGCGGTTTCCCCTGATGAAAACGTGTACACCTCTCCACCTTTACCTGACAGATTTTATTTTACCTTACCAAACAAAGGCTGATACAAAACTAATGCCAGGTACTTCATAATTTACAGTACAGCGATCCCTCGAGTTACGCTGTAAAAATAACCCACGATAAGTGAAATGTAAAACCCCTGCATGGACATTTTCACACTTTTCTCTCTTGTTTAAATACTCTCAAAGTTCAAACCTTCGTAGAAAAATAAGTCCAGCATTATAGAATGAAACCAAAGGCACTCGCAGGTGACGACGTTTCGTGTGTTTGTTGCGGAGCAGTCACACTGCTAGCGATCAAAGATTTATGTAAGTTTAACAAGCTGAACTCATTCTGTGCTGTACAGGAGACACGGCATGAGATTGACTGACAATGGTCTAGAGCCAATCAGGACGCACAACACAATGCGTTGTTAAAAAAAGAAAAGGATGCAAAATTGCACAAAAAAAATCTGTGAAACGGCGAGGCTGCAGAAGTTGAACTGCGATATAGCGAGGGATCACTGTATGTTCATAACTTCACCAAATAAAAGGATATCAACCCGTTGCTCTACTACTTTGATCCATTGCTAATACTGAGGCTGCTGGCTTGTGGCTAGCTCTGAGCTCAGGATCACTTATCATTTGTTGGCTCCTTTAAAATGTCCATGTTAAGCTGGTGATTTAGGTTTGTTGACACAAACATTTTCACTCTGGTCCTTTAATGGGGTTCAGGGTCAAGGCCAAGGAGTGGAAATCGACCAATTCTGGTCCCTGGGTGATCGATTGGTGCATCTGTGGTAGATTTACCATTTGGACAAAGGAAAAAAACAAACTGCCGCTGTGAGAGTATGAAACAGACTACGTGATGCTGATGTTTATATCTATATGCTGGTTTGTTTGCATTTCTCTGCAGTCATGAATGATACTGTTGGAGCACTTAAATACTGAACAACAGTTACTTTACTAAAATGCAGGAAAGAGAGACGACTTCAGGTCTGATCAGACATTTACAGAACATGTGACTACCAAGGAGACCAATCAGATTTGGTGTTGCTTCACTTCACTTTGATTTGTAACTAACTAACTATGGTGTAACTATAGTCTGGGTATGCTGGAGAGTCACCGTACTGCTAACACAAGGCTATAACAGGTGCATAAATCCCTTCTTATGAGGCATGGTGGAAGCAACATTGGGCTCTGAAAGTGCTTCTCGTGTTCGGGGAAATCTGCTAACAGATTTGACGATTTTAGAAAGTTTTTGAATAACATGTTTTCAATTTTAATGTAATTTAGAAGTTCAACTAGTGCATATGTTTCAAATGAAAGCTACAACACAGTAGAGTGTGCAAACAGTGAAGGAGTCTGAACACTTTATCGGACGTCTTCTCACAGGTGAAAGGCCCAGAAAAGACGCTGGAAGAGAGGCGCTCCAGTCTGGACGCAGAGATCGACTCCCTCACCAGCATACTGGCAGACCTGGAGAGCAGCTCGCCCTACAAGCATCGAAGCACACAAGTACGTAACCTACAAAATTTCATGCAGATGTGAATTTAAGGCTGTGCTTTTCTTGGGCATTTACTGCAGGCCAAAGTTGAAAATGACTTTTACCGTTTTCAGTTTATGCACGACCTGTAAGGAAACATTAGCCTTTTAATATTGTCAAATACATTTTACAGAAACTAAATGTCAGCAGAATTGATGCTTTTACTTCTAATACTTAAAAACCTTAGTAGGGCATGAAGCACGCTGTTATCAAATGCTTTTACTGAAGTATGTGAGTGCAGCCTCTGTTGGCATTCAGTAACACTTATATCCGCACAATAAACGGCACACTTATAGACCTGTAGCTGCTCTCCTGTGAAGTGTGCTAAAAATGCAAAGAATAATTAAAGTTTTTTAAACTGTTGAATGTTGCAAAATACAAATTAGGTTTCCACATGAAACAGACCTATATATGTTGCATCTTTTTAAAAAAAAATGCAATAATGACAAAATGAGTCTTGACCTATATCATTAGTTGATATTAAACGATATTAACGGCAACTTCAAAAAGTCAAAGCCTTGGGCAGTTCACTAAATTGTTTGACACACAATGAATGTAGGACAAGCGGATAAAAAAGCCTTAACCAATTGTGTTTGGCGTAGGAAGGCTCAGTGGGGCTTTGAACACATGCAGATCATTTCTCTAGTGACATATTCGAGCAAAAATGAAATACCTGAAAGGGCGTTCTCTGTGGGGGCCTCATACTCTGTGGATATGTGGCTAAAGCGGAGTTAAAACAAATCTTAAAGGTGTTGCTTTTTCTGTGGATTATTTATAGAATAGTTACCATATCTGCTTTGTTTCCTTGTACATTTATTCAAGTATTTATATGTAAGTCAATAATTTAAGTCTGTGAATTAGTGATGTGGGTATTCGTGGGGTCCGTATCTCCATACGAGATCTACATTTTTATATCCACTGACCTTTGTGTGAGTTCAGGAAACAATTCTTCAGCGACTTTAAAATGTAAAACGCTTCGGTTTTGGAAACTCACACGAGGCAAAGTTAGGTTTACAAGTAGTCTGAGAAACATGGTATTTTGGGGGACGTGTGCAATGTGAAAAAGCCAAACGAAGACTGAAGATTGCAAGGGTTGACGTCCTTTGGTTAGGTGACTCCTGGCTCTCTGGTTAGAGGGAGAGGGAAGGGTGTACTGCTCACAGAGTTAAAATTATTGCACCACACAGGGGAAACAAAGCGGAGACGGAGAGAAAGGAAGTAAACGCTGCGGTTCTGAAATGATACGCTTTAACGGCAGTAACTAAAATCTGACTTGATGATTTCTAGTATGCTTACTGTTGTGGTGAGCGAGTGTGTTCGTGGGTGCTGATGTGGGGAAACTGTAATAACATGAAATTATGTGCTCATAAAATATGGTGAAATGCTCTTTTGACAAATCAAATTGACATCTCGGCGTATGTTTTTTTAGTACAGACAAGGTAAAAAGACGATTCAGAGTCTGAGCAGATCGCGACGTCTGCAGGTCTCTGTCTCGTCTCTGTCAGGTTTCCGAGAACTAGTCTTTGTAGTGCTGGACAAGAATCGTGTTTGATAATATTGTATGCTATATTTCAGTTTTCATCCAGAGGTGGCACCGGTTTGAACCATTCTGCAAAATTAAATTCTAATGACTTTTTTCACTTAGTTATGCAAAAAGCAAAATTTGCTGTTAATATAAATAACTGCTGGAGCTCCACAAGTTAACACATTGCAGAAGAGGACGGCATAAATAACAGAACCTTGTTTAAAGGTAAAAAGTGATGAAAAATGAATGAAAACATGGCATTTTGTGGAGAAATCACTATTTTTCTTTCGAGCTGATTTTCTTTTTGGCACGTTTTAAACATGTTGAGTCGATTTGTTGTTGTACATTATAACTCCGTCATCTTATTTCTGATGATTCTATGACACAGTTTGATGCGCGTGCATGCATATGTGTAAAGCAACCTGTGTAAAGTGTAAAGCAACCTGTCCAGCGTGTACCCCGCTTCTCGCCCTAACTCGCAGCCCGAGAGTTGGTATTACTTTTTTTTTTTTTTTTTTATCAAACAGTACCTCTGCCTCTTCAAGTGAAGTCTGGAGTTCAGACTTCTCTGTTTTTTTTTTTTTTTTAGCTCCAGCTCTCCGTGACCTTGAATTGGATATTTGGCAGAAGATGGATTGATGGAATTTTTTTGGTTAATTCTGGTAGACTTTTTTAAAGGAGTAGTTTGACATTTTGGTTTCTTTCAGTTCCCGCCTAAGACTAAACCCCCTGCTGGTCCTGACCATGAAATCTTGATAGCCTGTTTTTGCTGTTAACTCTTCTAAAGCTATAAAAACATCTTGAAAAAGAAGTATTGAGTACTATTTTAACTTTTCAACATCGATTGATATTCTTTGCTGTATGTGACTGATGGTTCTCTCTTGCTGGTTTTAGGGTTAAACAGTTGATGTGGATTGATAGTGTCACTGCCCCATCCCGTCCTCTTATTGGTTGAAGTCACAGTGCTGAGGCTGACAACTTCTGTGGCAGTAATTCTGCACTTATTGCCCCCTCCGTACCTTTCCATCTAGTGTGCATGGCTTGTGCCAGTTGGCAGGTAGTTTTTCTATGAATTATTAAAGACCATCGATGCTTGTAGTTGTTCTCTGTTGTTGCATAAGTGACTCTGCTTTTTATTTTAAAGAACTTCATTTGCATTTCTGCCAGTCAGTTCAAATTTTACCGTTCCAGCTTGCGTTTCTTACAGCGGTTAGCATGTTCTGGGTTCAAATCCACCGGCTTGCTGAAGCCTTTCTTTGTGGACTTTACCTGTTTGGGTTCTCTCCGGGTTCTTGGGTTTTCTCCCAGACTCTCACGTTTTAGGTTAGGAATTTGACTGTGAATGATGATCTCTCTCTGATGGACTTAAAGGTGTACCAAGGCAGGGGTTGAACTACGTGATGGCACCCTAATCTCTGCTGAGGCAATCAGATGGATTATCTGCAATTGCTTGGAAAAAAACAAAACATATATATGTATATGAAAATAATCAGTTAAAAAAGGGCCTGTCTATACAGAGTTTGTAGGGCTTATCAGTGGTTTTTATTAAAAACATTGACTACCTATAATATGTAACTAGATCCCTTCCACCAACAGAGCTTGTGAATATGTAAGGAACAGGCATGAGTGACATCAGCCTTCTCATCTCATCGTTGCCACCCCCAAAAGAACAAAGTGTGAAGATCCACAGTCTTTTTCTATACTTGGGTGCCATTGCTGACCTGTAAGCATCACAAATGCAGCTGCTGAAGTTGCTGTTTTTACATAAATCTGCCAGTTGGAGCTTTTAATTTATAAATAATTATTTGGGCTAATATTGTGGCATTAAAATAAAGTCACAAAATGAGTCTTTCCACATTAAATACACCTCTGCCTTTGGCCTGATCAGAGATCTGTTTCACCGAAATGACTGGTGAAAGCCATTCCCTGGTATATGAAAGTTGGCAACTTGCTGTAAAATACTCAGATTTCCTGAAATGTGAAAGCAGACATTTTAACAGTGGAGTTAACAGTATAACTATTTTCTCTATTCTTGTGTGTAAAGCTGTACAGTATACAAGAGCTGACCTTCAGACTGCAGCCCTACAATATACTGTTTATAGTCTACGTGCTGTTAGCTGTCAGTGTTACAAGGTCATGAATTTTAACAGTGTGGAGAACACAAAGCATCTGTGTTTCCTTTATTCTCTTTGTCTTTCTTATAAACACATAAGGATTTCTAGTCATACTGACAATGCACGGGTGCCCACACGTACACGTGTAATAAAAGGAAGCACATCTCTGGGATGTGAAGCTTCTAGCTGCTGGCCTTTTTTTTCCTAAATAAAATATATGATAAGTGCATACCTTTCCTGAAGAGAAAAACCGTGCAGTGTGTATTAACAGGGGTCTGAAAGCTTTTGTCAACATGACTTCAAAAATTGATGTGCGCCTCTACAGCTCTGTTAGAGGCCAGCTTCCCAATGTCGTACTAACTGATGTGTGTCTGTCGTGTTGGTTCTACCTGTGAGGGTCAGATGTGATCTGCGCGTTTATTTTGATCATAATCTGCTGCGAGATTTCGGGGTTATGGGTGGGAAGCCACACCACCTGTGTCTCAGCAGAGTGCGCATACGTTCTGTGACATGTATTAATAATGAAACGTTTCAAGTCGGACGTTTTGCAGAGTTTACCAACATCTCTTTGCTACCATGATGCCCTTTTGCGGTTGCCGTGTAAAAGATTTAGCTTTCTATTTGATTGTTTATTTTCCAGAGATACGAGCACTCTGCAATGCACGCACATGTGCACCCACACACACACACAGACAGTTACTTTCTACTCAGCTGATGCTGATTCTAGCTGATTAACTCAGGTTGACCTTTTCCCCTACCCAGCTGCTCCTGTCAGTCCATGCTCAGGCTCTTTCAATGCATTATGTACAACATAACACTGGTGTATGTGTGTGTGTGCGCGTGTGTGTGTGTGTGTGTTTAATGGGCCAGGTTTCGTACTCCAGCATCGGTACAACTGCTGCACAGTAATCTTCCACTTGTATAAGCAAAAGAGCAACGAGTGCTCTTGATTTAAGCTTTCTGTGCACAGGCAATCACACAGCCAGCACTCCAAAATCAATAGACCACCCTGCGCTCTGCCTTCAAGCTTCTAGGAGAGGACTCTTCCCTCCCGACGGAAAATTTGGAATCAGAGAGGGGACCTTATGTGTGCTCGCCTCCCAGATGAAATTGAAATGGACGTTGCTGCTCATTCATAAAAATCTAAGTAGCATTCCTGCGAACATTCAGCCGGCACTGATGCTTCACAGACATCAAAACAATTTTGTTTGCTTTAGTTGGTATTCTCTGTGGCATAACAGTGGGTAATGAAATGTGATCATTATATAATTCCCATTTGTTCTCTCTCCAGTTCCATCTTAGATGCCATTTGTTATTTGACACAGTTAACTAAGTTTGTGCTGCAGTTTGCTTGCTTTATCCTGTGACAGCAGAAATTAAGGAAACGCTGATAATAATGTTTCGGCCTTTATCGAGTTAGTGGTTTCTGTTATTCCTGGTGAAATCAAAAGCATCTTAATGTTATTAAGAGAGAATTTCTTTAATCTTCTTTCACTGATTTGTTGCTTTAAATGTCATTTTGTTTATTAGAAATAATTTCTATTAACAGTGCACAGATTCACTGGCTTCACTTCTCTTTCTTCTTCACTTCTGAAAAATGTAAACTGCAGCCAACAAAGTGATAAAATGAATATTTTTACTGTTTAAATCTGATCAGTTTACACCTTTGCTATTCTTGCGGTGACAGGACAAAGTGTCTTCTGTCCAAAAATAGGTATGTACTGCAGTCAGACATCACGCAGTCGCTCTTGTAACACCAGCGTGCTGCTTTGTAGAACCAAACAGATGTCATATTTTATTATACAACAGGTTTTTGCCTTCCAGAGCTCTCTAACAAGGTTACAATCACTGACATAAAACCTATAGCAGCAAAGCATCCTTGTAAATGAATTTAATTTATCTTTACTCATAAGATTGGAGCCTTCCATGTAATATACTCATAATACAGACACACTGTCCTCTGTGGGCATGACTGTCAGGCTGTACATTAAGCTAAAAGAGGCTATGCTGTTCAAATGAATTTTTTTTTGCATATACACACTTCAAGCCATTTTTGGCATTTCCAATTGTAAGATTTTGCTTGTTGAGGTGGGCTCGACATTAATACTTTCAGATAGCTGCTGTTTTGTTTTTTTATTTTTTCCTGCTGTTTTTTTCTTTTTAAAGTTAAATATTTTAGCTTAAATCAGAAACACGAAAATTAAAAATTTTGTTTTTCTTTTTTCTCTCCTCGAAACACCTCATTGCTGAACTGCAATAGCTTCATGGTCCACTGAGGGACCACAGCCCACATTTTAAGAATTACTGTTCTAAGTGAAAAGTTCAGGGACATCTAAAACTGCCAAAATATATATCTAAAAACAAAATACGTAACAAAGAATAAAAGATGTTAAACTTTAAGGCCCAAGAGTCGTGTTGTCGTCTGACCTCCACTGTTTGAAACCACTAAAAGTATATAAAGATGCAGCATTCTAAAGTCAGTTTGTTAAATTCATTTCCACCTAGATATTCTACAAAGTGCACAGCGGAAGCGCTTAGGAACCACAACTGCTCATGAAGTTACAGCGCGAGGTTGCCGTGTGCTGAGTCATAGATGTAGCGTGTGCTCTGCTGACTCAATAACTGAGGAGCTCCAAACCTCCTCTGGCATCAACATCAGCACAAAAACTGTGAGCCAGGAGCTTCACAGCATAGGTTTCCATGTCTGAGCAGCTCCTGTAGGTCTAATGTGTTAGTGGCCCAGTACTTTTGTCCATATAGTGTAGCGGGGCGACCGTGGCTCAGGGGGTTGGGAAGCTATCTGTAACCGGAAGGTCGCCGGTTCTATCCCTGGGCTCTCTGTCCTGGTTGTCCTTGGGCAAGACACTTTACCCTATCGCCCACTAGTGATGGCCAGAGGGGCCGATGGCGCAATATGGCAGCCTCGCTTCTGTCAGTCTGCCCCAGGGCAGCTGTGGCTACAACTTTAGCTGCCTCCACCAGTGTGTGAATGCGAGAGTGAATGAATAGTGGCATTGTAAAGCGCTTTGGGTGCCTTGAAAAGCGCTATATAAATCCAATCCATTATTATTATTATTAGCTTACTGGAACCACTGATCTTCCCACAAATTTGCCAGTGTTATCTGCTTCAGTTACCCGCTTTGTTAGCACAAAGTAACTATCAACTAGGCCCCTTATAATGAATTGCGCTTGGGTATTGCACCATACCGAGCTCTTGCTGGAAGTTAGAGACAGGATGAGTATGAAAACCTAGGGCAAGCCTATTCAAATGGCAGCCCGCGGGCCACATGCGGCCCAGAAGCAACCTGCGGCCCAGAAGCAACCTGCGAGTGGCTGCATGTGGTCCTGGCAGAAACACAGAGAAAACACAAAAAATTAATTAATTAAAAAAAATTAAAGATTCCTACAGCGTAGTGTAGACTGTGAATGCAACACTCCTAGTAGCCTAGCAATATTTAACCCACAATGCACCGTGATGTAAACATATCAAACTATCATCGTAATGTATGATGCAACAACAGCATGTCTTTCTCAGTCCAAAAGCGTAAAATTGACAATTAAAACCTTCGGTTTAACCCTGCCTGGACTGACAAATACTTATTCATTTTACCGCCAAATCCAAATGCCAAACCTATGTGTTTAATTTGCAGTGAGTGTGTTGCGGTACTTACGAAGGCACCACAATGACAAACACCAGACTTCCTGCACAAACCTTCCAGAGCAATCTCAGGAGAGGGCTGCAAAAGTACAGTTTAATTGCGAGTTTAATAATCTTACAACCGGATTTGTACTATCATGAGGGTCCTGTACAGCCCAAGAGAGCTGCAGCAGCTTCCCTTCTTGTTTGCTGGATCTTGGCGAAGAAGAGCAAGCCTTTCACAGATTCTGAAACAGTGAAATACTGGTGGATGCGGTGATAAGTGACGAAAAAATTAAAGTCAGTGTGATATCTGCTATTAAAAACGTACCCCTGTCAGACAGTTCAAATATTCATAGAGTTGAAGTTCTGGCTTGAAATGCTGTTACATGACCTGAAGAAAACTGATGTAATGTCAGGATGGCGGGTTCACAGACAGAACTGATAATGCACAGTTGTGCATATATGTCTGTTTTTTGGATGGCAAATTGCTCGGTTTACTACCGTTAGAGGGACACACAGCTGGCGAAATAATCACACAGCTGGCGAAATAATGTTTGAGAAGATTTCAGGGTTTTTTGAGGAAAATGGTCTGATATGAAGCGTGACGGATATACTAGTGATGGATGGGGTCCATCCATGGGAGGAAAAGTGAGTGGTCAGCAAAATATTTATTTTAATTTGAAAGGGAATTATCAAAATGTTTTTTTGTTATTGTTTGAAATGTGCAAAAAAAAAAAAAGTTTGGTTATAGCTCCCTTTTTTTAAATGGACCTTTTGGTGTGAATTTGTGAGAGGTCACCAGATTTACAGGGGAAAAAAGAATAAAAAATTGTTTTTCAATACAGTTTGAAATTGATTATAATCTGCTGCTTACTGGCTGCAAAAAAAATATCTGGCCCAGTTAAATTCCCCGGTTTGAAAATCTGGCCCAACTAACTTTTTAGTTGAATAGCCATGACCTACGGTGTTAGCCCAGGTGGAGCTGCTGGGGGTGCAGATCTTTATGGTAAACCTTATTTGTGCAGCATTAATTTAAAAAATGATCACCAACACACTATTTAGAATTAAAGAATGAAATTGCTGCTTTTTGAATACAGCAAGCAGCCACCACTGGGCCACCTTTTTGCGCTCCATCACTGCCTTACTGCTTGTTCGAAACCTTGTTTGAATCGCGGTGATCGGAGGAAACACAGGAGAGTGTGTTCATGCTAAGTCCTGCAAGTGAAATGCACTGAAATCTGAGCCCAACCAGCCCTGCTAATATGCAGCGTAGGCCTGTCTAAGCACATCAGATCTGTTGTGGGGGAGTTAACAAGGAGGCCCAGATGAGTGTCAAAACAGTGTGCTTATCAAGCACCAGAGCAGTACCACTGCTTTGGTGGAGGCTGCAGAAGCTTCTCCTGTAACCTCTAATTCACACTGACCTGTGGTGCATTTCTAGTAATCAGATGAATCAGCAGCCCTCCTACTGAGATTCTTCAACATCCAGTTTATTTTGTAAACTGTCAGAAGAAAGCAGAATATTTCAACTCTCATGCGTGCCTTGACATCAAAGCTAAATATGGTGGATGGATATAAGAATAAATGTATAACTTTCTTTTCTTAAGGATATTTTTAAATCCACATATCTGCACTCTGTCAAATCTGATTTATTTGGTGTATCTGCTCACACTGATTGCATTCACAGGCAGAGATTGATAGATTTGGTGCCCTGCTGTTGGCTGACTATAGAGAGCATATTCTGCTACTACGCACAGACACAAGGGAAAATACAGAAGCAAAAAGTGTCACCTAGTCCGCCAACAGCAGGCAGTAATTACTGTAGTTGTTTCTAATCCCTGTTACATGCTGTAAAATGTAAAATGTGTTGACTTTCGGAATAGGAAATGTCATATCTGAAGCTCAAAGACATTTCATTTGAGTCCTATTTTAATATGAAAGAAGTTCAAACAAATAGTCTGCAAACATGTTTTTTCTTTTTGAGGAGAAATGTGTACACAGCACTAATATGTGCACTGTATAACCTGTATAACCAATTAAGTAACCAGTCCCCTCCCCCCCAAAATAAGCAGTGACATTTTTGTCCCAATTAAATTCTAATGTGCTTTCTCCATTAAAGCAGCAGCAGCAGCTCGTTCTGATCTGATTCAGTCTGTTATGATAAGATTTAAGTTGAAATTAAAAAGCTCTCCCCGTCTGATGGCTCCACTCGCTGTGAAACAATAATGTGCAACGCGATGAATAAAATATTGAAAGCCCGGGCTCACTAAATGACATACACTTGCCCCCATAGTAAACTTCCCCAGTTCTGCCATGCTGCATCAGGATGCGTTTGATGGTGTCTTGGTGTGCGGTGCTTTAACTGAGGTAGCATCTTTCCAGATGGATTCAAAGAGGGAGAGATGCTCAGCTGTTACTAGGCTGCCCTCTGGCAGTGCCACAGCTTCTGGGAGCAAGGTTGTGCGACTCACTTACACTCATGGTTCCACCTCAATTAAAAACCAGTCAGCGAAGCGGTTTCTTTGTTTCCACGCATGCAGGGAACTTTAGCGTGAAAATGTTGGTGCTGTCTGGAATGATGACTGCTGATCATGGTGGTGCCTTTCAGAAAAGAGAAATGACTGGACCCTGGACTTGTTTTCTGTCACCCGATAAGTTGAGGGCTCTCTGACTTATGCTGTTTGCGCTCTTCACTTCTCTCGACGGAAGTTTGTTTGATCTACATGTTGAGTATCGTCCCCAGAAAGTGGAGCACACAGTTTTGTGGGTTTAAAAGGTTTCCACCAGTGTTTTATTATCCCAGTGGTTCAATGGGTTTAGGCTCACACCCCACTGGTCCTAAACATCAGGATTTTTTATTTATTTATAGACAATATATGCAACCATAATGTTTTTTTAATGTACTTTATTATCCTACCACTACTGCTATCTGTTTTCACGCACCAGCTTATATGAGAACATAAAATAAGACAATAAAAAATCAAAGCAAATGTTGGGGCTTAATCATAATGAAGTCATAGGTATATATACCTATACACTACTTTGTATAGGTATATATGCTAGAAGTAGTTGCTGGGTCTTTGGTTAAACACTTTATTGTACTGTATAGCTGCAAGCAATGGCTTGTTCTGAAGAGGCACCTTTTAGATTACTCCTTCACTAGAATATACAGTATATAATGTTTGGAAGCCAGTTTCCAGTTTTTACAGTTTTCAGCTGCATAGTGCATAGTTTGTCTGTCTGGGTATGTTAAGCTAGCAGCCTGGAGGGCACTCACAACCATCTAAATTATCAGTCATGTAAAGTATGAACGTGGATTAATGAATAAAAGTAACTTAAGGTCAAAACATTATCTGAACTGTCACTACCAATTTCTTCCTTGGGATAGGCTCCCAAGAAGATGGTTTAAAAACAAGTCAGGGTTTTAAAATGCTAATAAAGTAGTCATACGTGCGACTATCTTCACTATCTTTCACCTGATTGCATTTGTGTACAACTGTTCTGCCTGTCCCATCGAAGCTGTTTATATATGTATATTTAATACAGAAAATAAGCAAAAACAAATACAGTAGGTCCACAATAAAAGACAAGCTCAAGCCAATTTTACATTTGCTGTAATTTTATGCAGTATTATGTGCTTTTATGTGTGCCCTATTTCTCCAACTGCCCCACACAGAAAAAGCGTTTTTATTTAAAAAGCTGGCAGGTACAGTATGTTTCATCTCTTTGGCTAACACTGTGTGAAATCCCAAATAGAAAGGCACCGTCACTCATCCGAAAAAGCCACAGCGCTGCATTGTTCTGCTTGCGTTTTTTTTCCTCATTGTCAGATATCCTGATGTCTCTATAATAAGTTGTCATGTCCATACAAAACAGATGAGCATTATTGAAGTGTGCTGACAGTTCAGCTAAAGTCGAGCGCTTGAAATGCTGCTGAGATGGATCTTACCACACGAGTGCCCTAAGGAGGCCTTACTTCACACTGTGCCAGTCAAGCCATACTGTGACGCTCCCATCTCTCAACAGGCAGAGCGTTGCGTCTGGCACTCACTGTCACAACATGGCAGAATGATAGGCTCGCGCTGCTTGCTCCCAAATCTCCCACTGATCGTGGCGTCTGCTGAGCGATCTCAGAAAATATCGACTATAGACCTCTGCGGTGGTACCTCGGCTCCTTGAGAGTGTGATAGGGTTTATGACCTTTCCTCAGCTCCTCTTGTTAGGCTCAAACTCTGGAGGCATCTTATGGGAATTTGTATAATCCCCTCAGGTGTGCTGTTCATCCTTTCCACATTTAGTTGCTTTTGAGGTGCCAGAACAATAACAAATCAAATGCTATATTAATAAATGTGTCAGAATATTGTAAGAAACACAAGATCCGAAACATTAATTCTGTCATTGGGGGTGTTTGTGACTCTTCTGCTTCTGGATGCAGTCCAAAAATCTCTTATTTTCACTGTTTCATACTTTTCTGTGGCTCAGATTGGACTCTTTGGTTCATTTTTCTTTTTTCGTACGAGTGACGCCGTGAGCTAACCCACTCATTAATTCAAAAGTTGTGGCTGATTGGTGTAGAACACCATAGTTCGACCGTTTCTCAGCCTCAGGTTCAACCCCAGGGTCTGACTTGAGGTTTATTCCAAATTCACCTCCCATCACCTCGCCGTTTCCCGCCGTCTTCTTCTTTGTTTTGTTGCCTTTTACGTCTTTTAACTGTGACCACAGTGGCAAACTTGGCTCTAAATTTTCATTGAGGAACACTTACAATAGAGTGCATGTAGTGACACTATAGTAGCAAAAAGGTCAGTCAGAGTGAACGCGAGTAGCTGGCTGCTGTTATGCCTTTAAGGACAAATTGTAGCCAAACAAATGTGCGTTTTACACATAAGCAGTTCAAGCTGTGAGGACAAAATGTTTTTCTGCTCAGAGGTGACAGCTCAGTAATATTAGCCTCAGTTGTTTCCAGCTTGTGCCGCTGTCACTGGTCATGACACTGGTATGTATTCTAGCCAGCCTCTTATTCCTTATTAAAGGTCAAGGCTGTAGGCAACTATTTTTTGCAATGGATATTTTGCTCTTCGGGGCTCCGACACAGTGTGCGATTGTTCTTCAGCTCATCTCCCCGAGCTGATCGGACTGTATCGAGACGATGCTCCAGTGCTGTAATTATAGGGTTTCTTGGTGTCTAAGATTTTCCTCTCAGTTTGTTTTATACACTGCAATTCTCTTTGATTGCTTTGCTGCAGTATGGAACAATGATGTCGCCACAGTGCCGGTGGCACCCATTGACCTTAAGGTCAATCTGGCAGCAGGTTCTGAATTTTGACAGGGGCAGCCAACTGTGGAGAGAGGCGCACGCCTTCAGGCGCTCTGTGTGTTCCGTCAATGTTCGTTAGTCAAATAAACTGTGTAGTATCACCCCTTTGTCTTTTATTAACAGGGTGAACCAATGACAAATTTACTTAGAGCCAGGAAGCTGTGACAGTGTGTGTAACCTGCCTCTTTACATCATCGAATACCAATGCTAAAAGGCTTACCGTCAACTGCTGTCATCGCGCATTATCTGTATACCCCATAACACGTGCAAGCTTACAGTACACAAGCGAGCGCGCGCAGCTTCTAAGACAGCCATCTCTGGGATTGATGACATCGACACACTGTAAGCGATGGACGTTTTCAACAGCCGAATATTTCTCCCGAAGCGGGAGAGGTCACAAGTGCACAAAGAGCTCATTACAGAGATGAGTCAGAGATGTGTGGTGAGAGGCTGGCCTGTAGTTCTGCAGGAGGTGAATGAAACAATTAGTTTCTGCTGTGCGAGAGCTACAAAACACACATTTCCCTCTTTTGTAAAGATAGCCTGCAGAAGTGCCACGATCGGTAACTTTTCACACAGTATTCCCGAAAATGATTTTTCAGTTGCATCAGTGAGTAATACGCCCTACTTTGTATGATGTTGTTACATCATCCTAGCAATATTACATACTTTTCCCCCTGAAACCTAGTTTTTTAGGGGATTACATAACCATGAATTTTGAAACATGGACTTAATGTTCAACTACAACATCTCTAGGTTGTCTTGGTGGTAAGAGCATAGATTCTCCATGTCCTGTACATCTTACAGCTGCCTGTATGTCTGTGTGCATTTCAAAAGTGTTTGTACAGGAGCTCCACAGACTGATATTAGTTACTGTAAATGGGAAAATAGAAAAGAAAACCGTTCCTTAACCTTAAAAATAGAAGTGTGGCTGTATTATATTAATCCAAATTTCATACAACACAGTAGGAATGCTGTCGTTTGAGAATCTCCATAAACTGCAAGTTGAATTTGTTTATTAGGATTACTGTTGTAAACACCTTTGCACATAAAAATGCATCACCAGATGATAATAATGTATTTTTTTTCCTGTTTGTTTCTTTTAATTATTGACTAAAGATAAAATGATAAATCATCTAGATTGCTAGGTCAGTTCACACCCCATATATTTGCTGTATGCCTTTATAAAACCATAGTTAACCCTCAGTCTAGGGCTGTGCGATATGACCAAAATCTCATATCCCGATATAAGACATCTATCATCCCGATAACGATATAAATCACAAAAATTTTACATTTTCGGTAAATTCTGTGAATCTCGTGCAGCTCGACTTGCGTGAAGTGTTTCAAGCTGGGCATCATGTAGCTGGAGTCGAGTGTTTTAACCGATGCATGAAACTATACATTTTTAGACATAAGTTGTAACGGCCGCCGTTTTCTTTGTGAGTATTTATTACACGGCGTGCTGCGGGGAAAAGCTACGGAGCCCCCCAGGGGACATGGGAGAAAAAAAAATTGGGGAGGAAAAAAAAAAAATTAGGGAGGAAAAAAAAAATTAAGACGGACTTTTGCGAGATCTCGCAAAAGTATTGCGAGCGCTCGCAAAAGTATTGCGAGATCTCGCAATAAGTATTGCGAGCGCTCGCAAAAGTATTGCGAGATCTCGCAAAACTCCAACAATGGCGGCAGCTACTTAGTTGTAATATTACTCTTTCTGGGTCACAAAATACACTTTTAAGATATTTTGAGGCGTGAATGTAGTTGTGTAAACGTCAGATACCTGCTCGGTTTACAAGACATCACATATTTGCAAAAGAGCTCCGACGTTTTTGGAGATCTGACACCCACTAGCTCGAAGCTAACGGGAGGTCGAGACCTACTACAGCCGGGAGGAACACCGCTTTCCCGGCACATCGTGCCTCGACCTCCCAGTCGGCTTCGAGCTGGCGGCCTCCGAAGAATGCGGCTAAAACTTTTGCGAGATCTCGCAATACTTTTGCGAGCGCTCGCAATATTTATTGCGACCGCATTTGCCGCTCGCATACTTTGAGTCTCGTCAATTTTTTAAGTCCGTCCCTATTTTTTTTTTCCTCCCTAATTTTTTTTTTCCTCCCTCAATTTTTTTTTCTCCCATGTCCCCTGGGGGGCTCCGTAGAAACTCACTGATCAGTTTGATGCTAATATACACAAGCGGACACGCGATGGTTTTACTCGTTGTTGCTAACCACAACGCATAAAAACAGGCGCTTGTCCGTCCTTAGTGTGGTTATATAAATATAAGAGAAAGAGAGAACTTTAAGAAATTAATATAGCCACTACAGTGACCATCAAAACGATGAAAAAATATTGCCGTAAACAGTTTATTTTGCGACACCACGAAACAAACGATAGCATAAAATGAAACGATAGACGTTTTTATATCGTCATCTGATATATATCCTATATCGAACAGCCCTACCTCAGTCCATTAATCATTTAATCATTGTCTTTTAAACTGCTGCATGTCTGTTCAGACAGCTGTTCCTTTAGGACATGCATGTGAATGACTATCTTCAATCATTGAAAGCTACTACGAGAATGTATTTATTTATATTAAAATGTACACATTAGCTGCTTACTTGCCAGGTTTTGAACGTGTAGGCACAAGGATCTAATATTTAGAGCAAGTGCTTGGTTAATAATTCAGTTTTACAAAATTTTGCATAAATATTTTTCCCCTCATGGGCTTCAAACATAAATTTAAGCATAATTTATGGAAAATCAGTATTAGAAAATGCTAATTAGCGTATATTGTCTATTATTTTTCATTGAAATCACTCATAGCCCTTTTTATTGGATCTGTGAATCTGATATTTTTACATTCATCTCTTCAGTGAGTAGGACCAGTTTTCACAACTCTAATAGGAATCAGGATTTCTGAAGAATATGCAAAAGGAAAATATAAACTAATATGTTCTTCTAATATTACTGCGATATAGAGCTGGATCTAATTCTGCAGCAATGCCACTGAACCAGCGGAGACGAAAAAGGTTATCGAGATAATTTTTAAGAAGCCAAACATCATGCAGGGGGAAAAAACATGTACCAGAAAAAATGAATAAAATATTCTTCATGTATGTAAATGTAAAAAGAAGGTTTATAATTAAGTATTTAAATAAATTGTTTAAAGAAAATAATTTCTCAGTTGGATTTCCATAGTGTAGTGGTTTACACATTAACAAGCCTAGCAAGCGGTTCAGGACCGGGAGGATATGCACACTCCTCGGGGGTTGAATCTGGCGTGAAAATATGCCGAGTCAAATATGCGGAGCTGCCTGCTGTAGCGATCCCTTAAAAATAAGCAAGCAGCAGTCGTAGATGTTGTAAACACATTTGGCTGATGCCCCAATACGGTTTTATTTTTGCTGTTAATATGAGCAGCAGTAGTCGGCTTTCTTTCTCAAAGGACACAAATATTGAATTCGTGTCTACAAAGTGATCAGTAACCAGTTGTAGTGGTAGTGTTTCAATAGAAAAAGATGCGACACGATAAAGTTTATCAATTCAACATTTATTTCAGGCGAGGATAGAAGCATTTTTGAAATATTCACTCGTAAAAGCGGGGCTCATTTGAAGGGGCGAAAGCAGAATTAGATATGCAGATAAACGATCCACAGAACAAAACATTCCCTATATGTGTGTATATGTGTTATCTGCAAACAGAGTGAGATAGCCCAAAAGAGCTAGAGGTCTTGCCACGTTCCACAGACACATTATTTAATCATATTTAATATGCCTTATCTGGAACTATTTTAGGAAGAGAATTGATACCCCCAATTTCATGACTGTACTGTTAAATGTGCCTGTTGTGCCTGACTGTGGGGGGAAGATTAATGCACGCATCAGTGTTGATTGGGAATTCTTCCATGGTCATAGTGTAACTGCTGAAAAGGACAGATGCAAATGGACAGCAGAGCCAAACGGGGGGAGCAGCTTCTTTGTACGAATGAGAGACAGAAAAAAAGTTGAGAGAAAAATATCCAAGGTCTTAGATGAGTCTGAAAAGATGCAGAACTTCTCTCTCTTTAGGGGTTTTCCCCAAGCTTGCTGAAAAAAAAAAAATCCCCCACCCTCGTGGTTTGAAATGCAAAGTTAACAGTTTTACTCAGCCCCCCCTAAAGGCTTGTATAGTCTCTCCTAATCTTTTTTAATGTGTCAAAAGGCTTTCTTGAGAGTCTCTGTGAAATTTCACACTTAAGTTGTTTGCAAAGTCAGTCTGAATTACAGTGTAGGGTGAGGGTTAACTTTTCTGAAGGGGTCGGGGAAACTTTTTAAAGTCTGTATGTTGTGTTTGTGTATGGCAGAAGGGGGAGGAGGGCGTGAGGGTGTTTAGAAATCAGTGATGCTGCTTGTATGTCCACACTCGGATGTGAAAAACAGGTAATATCATTTTTCAGCTTTAGTGGAATTTTAATTGTGATAATAAAATCCGAAATTTTATTTTAGTGAACAAAGCATTGGCAAGTTTTGATTTGTAATAGTGCATACTGTACTGTGCTCACATGCAGCTCTTTTGTATATCAAATTATCACCTCAGTACGAGGGAGGTCTGTTTTTATATGCAACACCGGGATTTTGTGCAACAAAGAGGGGGCTTTGTGGTACTGCAGTGATTTACTCAAAAATTGCAAAAAGTAGTAAAAAGACATGAAAGAAATCTCTTTAAAAGGTTTCTCTAATGAAGAGGAAACAAAGCAAATGTTTTTGTCATGGTGGCCGTAACACTTTGATAGGCATTACTTCCAGATATGAACTAATGCTTTAATCATAGGTTGCACACAGTTGGGACGTCCCACTTTATTAGGGCCAAAAACCAAGCTGTGCACAAGTCTTGAGCCACCCCCCTTATTCTTTATCATTTGGTCGCAAGGAGCGACACTTTCTAAAAGAGATGTTGAGCAATAGTTCTCCAGGCTTTCTGCAGGTATGATATTTTTCTTTGTCTTTTTCACTCATTTTCAGTTCAGTCCTTGTACCTGCACATTTTCAAACATTTGTTAAGCCACTTAACACTGACCTATGAACCAAGGCACCTAACAGAAGGGAGGAACCAGTGTTGGGTTTACAGATAGCAGACAACTTAACAACAAAATAACATATTTTAAATAGTATCTTTAAGCATTTTGTTACCAGCAGCCTGTTACAGAAATAAATAAATCAATAAATCCCTGCACCTATTTCTCATTTTCGTAGCAAAATATAAGGTCATGAGAGGTGGCTCAAGACTTTTGAACAATACTGTATATATATATATATATATCCATCTGTCCATCCATAACACTGAGCGATGAGGGGTCTCAACCTTTTATCCAAGACAAAGCCCAGACATCTTTATATGCAGAATTATTTCCACAGTTTATATTTGAGATATTATTCTTTCACTCACCTTTCATTGCCAAAGGTGAGGGTCATCGACAGCTTCACTCCCCTCTCTTCCCTATGACCAGCCTGGATAGCATCTTCATCCCTGCAGATGCTGCATCGTGCTCTTTTACTAGAGAGCCAAGAATTTCAACACTATTTAACAAAAGCAAAAAAAAAACCCAAACATATTGCATACTGTGATAGTATGGGGTTAGCAGTGATAATCATCATCATCACTGCTGACATATAGATCTTTAGTTGATTTACAGTGATGAGCCCAAGCATTATAACATTTTAATACTGGGATATGTTATGTTCTGAGTTATGTTACATGGCATAAGAGTCAGTTCTCATAGTGTGTTCATTTGGGAGAAAAGAGCAGGTGCAAACAGGAGCAGGTCTTTGGAGGATGTGCTGGAAAAAATCAGATCCTTCCAGGATTTTAAAGGATTTGCTGTTAATGTCTGGTTTCCTGAGACTCCTGGGAAACTTCACAGGCCATATAGGACACCAGGATGGTGGATCGAAACTGTTTTGATGGGACACGAAGGCCCAACAGCATAAGGCAGAGGTGGTGATAATTATGGCTTAATGAGCGGGCTTTAATTGTAAAGCCTACACAAGAATGTGCTCTTCTAATTGAGTCAGTGTTCTGCAGTTTTACCAATTTTTGCTCAAAATAAATACTCTTTATAAATGTTACCAGCTAATAACATTCAGTATTATCAATACAAAGAGTCTCAGATCCTGCCTGTCAATCGCTTCCCTTCGATGCACTGATAGTGCCTCCGACTGGCCTCGTTAAGGTTGGCAGGTCAAGACATAAAAAGAGTTTAGTCGATATGAAAATCTTTTACCCTGCACAGACTTTTCTTTCTGATTTGGTGCATTGAGCAGTTTCATCACCCTCAGAAAAGAGTGAATCTATTCTCTTAATGTAATTTGTGGAAAATGTACCATGACAGTGTAATTATTTTGAGGGGGCCAATTTGCATTTCCTTTGCCCGGCAAGCTGAATGTTACTGTAGGTTCTAAGGCCTTAAAGATAAATGAATAATCTAGAGTATTTAAAACCCATGAAACATTTAAATGAAGTAATTTCACTTCCTAAAGGGCATAGGGAAGATGTTTCCATACATACTCAGACTCACTTTTTAAATAAACATCAGCTCTAATCACTGAGACAGAAATCCTAGTGCGAGCAGGAAATATTTTCTGGATCCTTTAATGGTTCCTTAGGGGCTCCCCTCTGACTTAGATTAGATGGGATTTAGACAAAGTTGATGCTTTTACCAAAACTTGGAATTCTTTTTCATCTGTGGACATCATAAGGAGCATGGTACTGTATACGTTTCACTGATAGAATTGCTACATAAGTGTAGCAGTGTGGGGAAAATGGCGTGTGACATTTCTGTGCAGCCGGCTTTGATCAACTTTGAAGGGAAATCGATTGGAGTTGTTGCTCTGCCCCATTTTAGAAGACATCTCATCAAACCGGGTTGCAAAGGGTCTAAAGACTACAAGTGTTCATTTTTGTTCCCTTAGTGCTGCAAATTTAGTAATTGACTCTGATTTTTGGCTTCAGGCAGTAACCTAATAAGGCCATCCAAGGTTAATGATAGACCCTTTTTAGACTGGCTGAATGTCTGACACCGATATGTAGTCGTGGTGAAAAACAATTATTACTTACATGAGAGACACTCGGGGCAGAAGCCTCTGACATATGAATGAAGTGTTGTTATTCTGCCTGTTATTAGCTGCTATATTTCCTTCTAGTTTGGCTTGTAAATGAGACGTAGCCTTTGGACATCGGATCAAAACGCCACAGTCGTTCAGGTGGAGAGAATCTCAGCTCCGGGTTGTGTTGCTGCTTTACAGGCATCTCTTCCCAGGAACGCCAGCGCCACAAATCTCTGTGATTTAAAATCTTTCCCGTCCAAGCAGCTGGAGTCAGCACAAGTGTCATTTGCCTTTGCCAATCTGCTGTCACGACGTCCTCTGCCAAACAATTTATCTCCACCCCGCCTGCTTTATTAGCCATAGATTATGGGTGGTCATGGACAGTGTAGAGCCTCTGCTGTCGAGGTAGCCGTATAATTGACTGTCGGGAAGCAGGGTGGATACTTATTGAGCGTAAACTACGCTGTCAGTGAAATGCTGTAGAATACATCTGTTGTATTATTTTGGCACTGAGCAGGATTTCATTTCTGTGCTTTTAGTTCATTTTGCTTTCCAGTTAGCATCTTTTTTAGTCACGCTAGCACCCCAGCTGTGGACATGGCAGTCTTCTGTTTGCATGTAGCAAGAAGTCAGAACTGAAATATTTTTTCAGAGGATTTCTCTTAAATATTTTGGATATATGCATGGTGCTGAAGTCTGGTTATCATTTGTCTTAATGTAACTGTGAGATGGAAAATTGCTATGCTATGCAAATTTTCAAAACGTGGTGTGGTATCAAGTTGTACTAGGATGGAAAACATGACAGATTTGACATCTTAACTCATTCACTGCCAGCCATTGGCAGTGAATGAGTTAAACCCATTGACTCATTCACTGCAATTGACGGCTATAGGCGTCAATGGCAGTGAATGAGTCAATATTAGCATGTAATGTTGTTGTTTTTTAAATTGTTTTTTTATGTATAATATGTGTCTTTTAAAATGTCACTGAGCAGTACCGAAATTCTCTTTCTCTTTTCAGAATTCTGGATCCATGGCACCTTCAGCAGGCTCCGCCCCGAACGCTCCCGTGACAGGTTACAAGCGTATGGTCATCCCAACTCAGCCTCCACTGACTGCCACCAAGAAGTCTACGCCCAAACCTCAAACTCCTGGGGGAGTCTCATCTACATCACCTTCTCCTTTAAGTCCTATGGCCAAGACTCCAACCCACATGGCTCCTCAGCCGGTTCCGGCCTCCTATGCTACAGCATCAACCCCAAGCCAGCCCACCTTCAATGTCCAAGTGAGGTCGGCTCAGCCTGGACCCCAGCATCCAGCCCCTGGTGGGCACAATTTTGGCCAGCAGCCCATTCGCAGCCCCGCGCAGGTGCAGTACATGCCCGCTCAGCCCAAAGGTCCTGACTTTGCTTATGGCCCGCCACAGCCTGGCTTCTCTCCAATGGCACCGGGGCCATATCAAGAACAGCAGCATCCAGGTGCGCCACAAGTAAGTGGAATAAACTCTAGAAGACCTCAAGCAGTCCCAGCCCAAGGATACCAGCCCCCAGGCCCCAAGAAGACCTACATTACAGATGTGCCACCCAGCTTGGCTCCATACACTTCTAGTCCAACGATTCCACCAAAGGTAAGAACGTCATCATCATCATGCAGTCGTTGTTCATATTCTGGGATATGGTAGTTTGAAAAGGCTTTAATCTCGTTATTGACATCAACTGGTCTAATATTTTCTGACACTTTAAGCATCTAAGTTGATAGCTTTAGGTTAACCACTGTGGCAGCACAGTGTTTTAGCGGTTAGCTCTTTTCCTCACAGCCAGAAGGTCCTGGGTTTGAAGCTGGGCAGGAGGCACCCTCGCCCCCCCTTGTTTCTGTGGGTTTTCTCTGGGAGTTCCAGTTTCTGCCATAAAAATATGCCAACACACAAAACACAAAAGCATTTCTCATTCTAAAGAGTTTCACTTCCTGTTTAATAAGTAGAGTTGCCTTTGAGAATTGTAAGGCATTTTTACGCTCAGCTGGGATGTTTAATCCCTCCAATGTGTTCTAGGTTTGTCCTGCAGCGTTAGGGTTAGATGTCCCTGGAGTCCCTGACTTGGAGGTGTCCTTACTGGATGCTTGAACCACCTCAGTTTGCATTTGTCAAACGCATAGTTGCTCCTCTTGAAACCTCTGTGAATCTCTAAAGATATATCAAAAATGGGAAGAAAAGATTTCAGTCACTTAAATGAGAAATTGTGCTCTTTGAGTCACCAGGTGCCAATGGTTTAAAGTTGCAAAATCAAAAGATAAATCAAGAGCTCTGGTTATCTCTTAGATCACCTCATCATTCATTCCTCCCGTTGAAGTCCTCCTCCATTTTGTTGTCACGAAAATGACCCACAGGTATTTAAACTGCTTTGCTTGGGTCAGCAGCTCACTGACAGAACCTTTAGAAAGTGTTCACCCACATCCACTGAGCCTTGCAGGTCACAGCTAGACAGCAAGAGTCTGAAAAACACAGCCTGGTCTCATTCTCTCTCTGTTGTAGCTTTCCAGTTATGTTTTATACAATTTAATAAAGGCAAAAACAGTGGGTGTGCAACGGTGCAGATCTCCGTACTGTAAACATCACTGTTATTTGTGTATTCATATTTGTGTGGAAGGTATGCATACATTCGTGCAACATTATTTGCCAAAGCAGTATGAAGCCATCTTTCATTGAAATTCTCTGAATAAAGTTATTTAAACCTGAACCTGTTGGGCTTTACACCATAATAGACAACTTGTACTAGTGTACTTCAACAATGTATCTACCAGCTGTGTTTTGTAAACCTAAGCTTGTACTTCACTGTAATAGTTATTTTTCCAGTTATTTGTGCCCAGCTGGAATGTGAATGTGTCAGTATGTAGTTTCCAAACATGTGCATGTGGTTAGGAGCTATTGTATGACTGTCCTTCAAGCTAAGAGCTTTTAAAAAACAGTCGAACATGGAAATCTTTAGACTGAATGATGATACGTGATATACATTTTTGTATTTTTTATTAAGCCAACCTGTGGTACGGTGCAATCACTTTCTAGATTAACCCGTTTTATTTCAGTGCAAAAAATGTTGTTTTCTCAGCCAAGAACTGCTGTGCTTTTCAGAAAACTCAGTAAAATTATTCTACATATTTCTTTCTGATGTTTATGATGAAAACCTTTTCACTGGCTAAATCATTTGGTTTTGCGGGGCATTCAGATCCAGGTTCAAATCCATAGTCAGTGTGTTACTTGCAGTAGAAGACTGTAGGCAAGAAATAAATGTTGGTTTACTTGGAAGCTTTATTTGGAGCATTTTCCCCACTTTACCTGCCTTCAGACAGGTCTTTTCCACAGGGAACTGAAGTTGTTACACTCCACCACACTCGACTGACCAAAACACTGTTTTACTTCACAAAACACAGGAGTTGTCTGTCTACCGTTGCCTCAGTTGGTTAGTTTGTTTTACTGCGTGAGTTCAGTGTTTAATGGGTTGATTCCAGCCATCTAACTGTCCAAACATCCATCCATGGGTCCATCCAAATCCCAGATCTCCCTGGCCACCTACTCCCCACCTGTCGAGGGGGGGGCATCAAAGTGTTCCCAAGCCAGCTGACTGAGGTAATCTTTCCAGTGTTTCCAGGACCTGCTCTGTCCCTCTTCCCAGCAGAAAATATCCAAAACATCTCACCTAGGAGGTGCTCAGGAGGCGTCCTGCTTAGATGCACCAACCGTCTCAACTGGCTCCTTTCAATGTGGAGTATTAGTAATTCTACTCTGAGCCACTGTTATGAATGACTAAGTTCTTCACCCTGATGGAGGAAATTCATTTCTGCCAATTGTATCCACACCTCATTCTCTCAGTCATAACCCAGAGCTTGTGGCCATAGGCGAGGGTAGGAATCCAGATTGATATCTGCACCAATATATCTCCTATCACCAATATAGTAGACTATCGTGGCTCAAGAGTTGAGCGTTCGTCTTGTAATCGGAAGGTTGCCGGTTCGAGCCCTGGCTCCGACAGTCTCGGTCGTTGTGTCCTTGGGCAAGACACTTACCCTTTGCCTACTGGTGGTGGTCAGAGGGCCCGGTGGGCAGCCTCGCCTCTGTCAGTGCGCCCCAGGGCGGCTGTGGCTACACTGTAGCTTGCCATCACCAGTGTGTGAATGTGTGTGTGTGAATGGGTGGATGACTGCTTGTGTAAAGCGCTATAGAAATACAGACCATTTACCATTTTAGTGTATGGATGTAGGTTTCTGGGTCAGCATTTTGAAGTCTCAGTTTTAGTTTTTTGGCAATGTTGTTTTATTTGTTTATTTGCTTATTTTGAGCCAGAAGTAGCCATATCTTCGAGGTTATTGTCTGACTTTAGTTTGGCTTGCATCCATAAAATTTCCAGGTGAAGCACAGACACAGATATGGGCTAATTAAATTGAGTAAAATTAAAATAAACGGTTAGAATTTCATTGACCAAAAGTGGACTTGACTGTCTGTTAGTAGAATAAACATTTAGAAAGCTCCATTAAAAATGCTTTGAAAGGTTCCAACAGCTCAGACAGAGTGGAGAGGTCCAGCTCAGTGACTCCAGTTAAGGTGAAGACTAACGGGTAGCCATCTGCTCAATCACCATCAATTCCGATGAGTTATGAACAGAGACACTATCCAGAAAGACCAAAAAAAACATTTTTATACCAGAATCTAAATGTTTGTTAATGCTCTGAAATCAGGCATTTTAATGCAGAAGCCTATGAGCACATGTCTCTGTCTGCAAGAGACTCTCACCCAACAAGACCTAGAATTGGCTCTAGCCCCCCACAACCTTGGCTTGCTTAAATAGAAAGCAATGGCTGGATGAACAGAAATTAATAAATAATATTTTAAAGGGAACAAGCAGACAATATAGTAAAAAACACAAGGCAAAGAATTAGTACTAAACCTTTTTATAGATCTGTACATGACTGAAAAGAATAAAAACCCTCTGTTGTCCCATAGACTCTATGCCACAGAGACGAGCTATTCTAATCTCACCATATCCAGCCTTCGACAATCTCTGGAAAGTGGAAGACCCTTGAGTTTTCTTTAATTCAAGGATTTTATGATGGTTGAAAATACAAACTGGGCCTCCCAGCCTCTGGGAATAGCTCATCAAGGACTGTACTTTACTAAATACAAATTAGATTCAGCATTGCAGCAAGTATTTTAAAAATAAGTCTAATTATATTTGTTCAAAACAAAAGTCTACATTTTGCTTGAAAAGCTCACTGCGGTCCCAGTATGATGCATTATTAAAAAACAAAAGGTGGCGTTTATTACATTTGCGAGCATCTCTTTGATTTCAGATAAAAGCGAATCACTAATTTTACAGATATAGCTTGTGCACTGTATGTATATATTTGTCTTTCTTTCCCAAGGATATTCTGCAGCAGGATAATGGGCTGTGAGCCACCCCTCACCCCCACTCTTCCTGCTGTATTTGGATGCTGTGAAACACATCAGGAAACTTTAATGCTCCATATCCATGAATGAGCTGTAAATGAGTGATCAAATCTGAGCCGAACCTCCTCTAAAACATGTGCATCCAAACCTTTAATCTAATCATTTTGTTTTCTCACTTGTGTCCAGAATAGCAGCGTTTTAATGCCAAAGCAGAGCAGGGACATCACAAAAGGCAGATTAGAATGAAAGCAGACTCTGTCAACTTTGTCTTTATGATCATCTCTCTGCTTGACCCAGTGTCGTGACATGTTCATAACCTTATACAAACAGTCATAAATCGACTTAAAGTTAGTCTTTTAATCTGTTGTGTAAATAACCCAAAGCCCAGTCATAGAAAATGAACTATTTACATTTTTTGTCATAATTATCAAAAGCCATCTGAAGTCACTGAGAGCTAATGGTGATTTTATGCAACCCGGGCCTTTCTCAGTAGGGGGTCTGTGACTTTGATTGAGGACTTTATTAAAGAGATCATTTTGCATAATTGAGGGTATTCATAGAAGGTCAGTTTCATCAGAAGTCGAAGAGAAAATCCTTGGATGAAATTCTATGATCTAGACTAGTTCTGATTAGCTCGTCTGCTCTGCCCCTGGCGTCACCCCACGTCACCCTCAGCTTGCCTACGCCCAATCTCCCAACGTACCCTTACTCACCCGTAAAGTGAAGGTGTGAGAAGAGCTCCTCGCATCAACACACTTCAACGGCGCTTAATTACCTAAATCCACTAGTGTTTGATCTCAAACAGATTTCATGGCTGCCGGTTAATGTACCATTTTCCGCGATTCTCTCAGTGTTTCCAGTTGTTGGAGCAAAGCTGAGCTGGATGATGCCCTGTGTTTTTGCTAAGCTTGAGTGACGTTTGACAGGAGAGGATTATTTTGCACTGCTCAGTCCCCGCAGCCAGTTAAAGCCCCCTCGAAGGTCAATGATGGTTTCAACTGTCAAACATGTTTAAAGAGCTTGACGTATTTCTGCCTTCCAGTTCTGGCCACGTTGGCTTTTGACCTGGCCGACATCATTTGCATATGGCGCCATCAGGACATGTCCAGAGAAACCTTTATAGCCGTGTAATCGGGTACGAATCATCTCCCAAAACTGTGCTTTTAACCTTTAAACCGATCCAGGTGAAAGTCGATCAAAAGTTAAGCAATTCAATTGCAATGGAAACATTAATTAGGACATTTTTGACATTACGTTATCTCATGGATTTTGTATTTAAGTATTCCTGATTTTAATATAACTACGGTGTTTAAGAGAGTGGCTAATAAAAAATAAAAAAAAACTTTCAAGGCTAATCAAACAGTCATTAAAATGGAAAGTGCAGAATGATTTTAAACTTTTGTGCAGATCAAGCAAAGTAAAAAACAGCTTCTGTCTGAGGTGGAATAAAGAGGATTCATCACGAGCTTTAGACAAAAGGCAGTAAGCGTATAAGGTCAGTGATACAAGAAGTATAAAAAAGTAAAGAACTTTAAAGCATTCAAAAAACGACCAGAAGTCAAAAGTTGTTTTTAGATCCCACATTTTTCGTTCAACCGTGATGAATAATGCCCCAACTTTTATGAGAAATGTTAATAATGAAAGTGCTGACATCAGCACGGATCATTTTTAGGAACTAATTGCTCCCTGGAAGTCCCGTTATGACAACTTGGACTTGTTTGTTTTCAGATTTTTTTTTATGCTTGAAAAAGAGAGAAACCTGAAAGGGGCCTTCCTCTTTTGTTTGTTTATTATCCCCCCCCCCCCTTTGGAGGGAGATCTTGGAGTCCTTTAACATTATCACTGCACCTCATTCTCATGGGAGAACTTAGTCAGAATTTAAGTAATGCATCGCTGGCTGTACAGGCTGTCATTTACAATCACAATGGAAGATTATATGATATATAGCAAGATGTCATATTGCAGGATAAATGTAAATATCGCATCACAGTGCTGCATTTTAAAAGTCCCACAGAGTTGATTCTGTTCATCTGGACATCACTCATCCAAGTGACTTCTCAGTCTGTTCCTTTTGCAAACACAATGTTGGCACGTTTATGAGACTGAAGAAGTCCCATTAATATATGGAAACATTTCTCTCACAGAAAAAGCTGCATATAGATAACCAGAATGAACTATTTGGGATTTCCTTACCTGGGTACTGTCATCGGGGGGCATTTTAGAAAATGTGTGAAAAAACCGATGATGTGTGCTTGCGGTGGTGTAGCTGGCTCCTGCTACAAGAAAAAAAGGAAGTGATAACAGACAAAGACCTTGTTTGTGAAGTGAGTCTGAGCCTTAAAAACAGTGAAAACCTTTCACGTGTGCTTCTTTGTTTTCTGATGTCAGATGACTGTAATCTTTCATCTAACTGATTGTTACCATGAAAAAGTTAATTAAAGAACTTTCCTTGTTATGCTGGAAAAAATGAGCTCTGGTTACCTGTAGCTTACCTGTAAATCGTCTTTGTTGTTGCTTTTTGGTTGTGTAGGACCCCAGTTCTCAGAGGTAGGTTTGAATGGTAGAGATAATTATATTTATGCATGTGTGAACACTTGCTTGTTTACATCACATGCGATGCTGGCTCCTCAGGAGATGACCCTAGCTGCCCTAAATTTAAGAACCATGTGCAGATCTTAAAAAAGCCAGCAGACTGAGTGCCGGGTTACCAGCTCGGCTGCAGAGAGAATTCAGCGCCTGGTGCAGGGTTACCACCATGTGTAACTACAAAGCGAGAGCCAAAGGCTTCGATGAGATGAAGACATGTTATCTGTAACCCTGTGATCTTCTCTGCATGTAGATGCACCTTGAAACAAATTGCACTGTGTTCTGTACCAAATATGTACTGACAGGCAGACGGCTCCATATTTCTTATTGTACTGACAATTTGTGCTTAGCATCTATGCGCTGGCCTCATTAAAAACATGGATTTTTCTCACATCAGGTCAGTGATCGTGTCACATATACACATCTACTGTCCTTTTTGTCTATTTTCATTTCCTTCACAGCTTCATGGAGCCTTTACATAGAAATCTGTTGCTGATCTTTTTATGTGTTTTTCTTCAGTCTACAGAATCTCCCTCCGGCTACATGGGAATGAAATAAATACTCCTTAGAATTCCTTAAAGCTGCCGTCTATTTTTACTTAACCATAAAGTCTTAACATCAGAAAAAGCAGCCTTAAATTCTCGCTCTGTACCTCAACACATTTATGTGTTTTCTATTCAAACGCCACGATACTTAAGGACACAATCACATCTATTTCTGTAAAAACGTTGTTTTTCCTGCTATATTAATTTACAGTGGTGCTTTCAGAAGAACGATGCCACTAAAATAAGCCTTTATGTGTGAATCCGAGTGCGTTTGTGCAGGTAATGAATCTGAAAGTATAATTAGAACATTTTCCATGCAGTTTCTCAGTCTTATTGTCTTGACAGCACAATTAAAAACAAAATGAGTTATGATTTTGAAAAAGCACACCCACGCATATCTAAGTATGAATACTCCAATTACACCTGTGAGCTGCTTTGCCCTTTCAACTGTTTTTTTCCATGTTTTAAAAAGGCAATATTACACATAAAAGCTGCTTTTCTTTAATAGTAGTCTGTGAGCTTTAGTCCGGCAGTTAATGGTGCTTACTGCTACGTGTTCACGGCACCAAGACGACAGGGAACTTGTCCGTGCTTTTAATAGAAATTTGCAGTAGTAATTTGCAGAGTAGTTCAATATTATAAACTTGGATTTATGTTTACTTGCTAGAAATCATCATATTTGCCTTTGCTGGCACGTTGATGTGTTTCTTACGCATTGCCAAATGAGTAGAAACGCATAAAATAAGAACAGACCGGAGCTGTCTTAAAATCCACTGGCGAGACGAAATCTTGTGACAGATGAAAACATCGCATCTCTGTGTGCATAAAAAAACATCTTTCCATCATGTTTTCCACTTTTTTGTCAGAGGCAACGTTTCAGTTAAAATGTATCTCTGCTGACAAGATTTAATGGCAGAGGATGGAGAATTGGCACCACCAGCATTTTATCTCAACAAACCAAACCCCGATGCCTGCTGTTAGTAAAGGAAGAAATGAGCATTAATTTGTTTTTTCTTAGGATTTTTTTTGAAGTTCGTTGACTTTAGTTAGTTGAAATTGTGCTGAAAATCTCGCTACTTAAAGATTACAGCGTCCAAGAGTGGCATAATGGATCTTATTTTTCTGAATCTGGATGCAAAAAGAAGTTGGATTGTACAGAAGTCGAGGAAAAACAAAATAAACATTGTACTTTTTGACTGACTCATGACCTCATTAAACACTTAACGCCTTACTGTATAAAACATAATGATTGCTATGTTTAACACTGTGGTTTTTATTAGCGTCAACAAGCAGGATAAAGGAGGGTGTGCTTTGTGCTACCGTCACAATAGTGAAAACAGTGGTTTGGCACCGCGGCATGTGATCTGCAACTTGTAAACTCATTGCTTTTGAAATGGTTCCAAACTGGTTGATTCCTGCACAAATGGGGCTGTACTACAAAATGATTTGGGTACTTGGGAGTCTTGCTTTCATATAACCACAGTAACATGGGACATAAATGCATCGCAGACAAGGCGCAGTCTTTGGAGCAGACTGACCCAGATCGATTGAAGCGTGTCAGCAATTCGTCTACCTTTGTAAATCGTAGTAACTGTGAACCTTCACAAACAGTAGGTGATGTCACAATGGCTACAGCCATCTTTTATATACAGTCTTTGGCAACCACACCAATACTGCACAGCTCACAGGAAATTCCACATTGCTCTGCTCCCTTTCGCAAAAATGATGATCTGTGCATTTTGCTGCCTTTCTAGTCATTCATGTAAATATGGAAACATCTTCTATATATGCTCCAACCTTTGAGCTCATTGGTTGGTGGTGAGCTCTTTTAAGAAGTGCCTCCTTCCATGTGTAGAATACCACAGCAGCAGGTCAGTCGAGGTGGAGGCCCTTGGAAACACCAGTAAATATAACTACAATATACACATAAACTAAGAGCTGCAACAGGCATTGACTAGGGATGCACTTGACATTTCATCAATTTAAAGTTTTTAAAGTATTCTGTGCTTTCTGAAAAAATAGAAGTTGCTGGGAGGAAATGTAAGGGTGTGTAAGATAAATCTTTAAAGTGCAAGAGAAACGAAACTGGTATCAATAAACATTTACACAGCAGATATTTCAGGCAGTGTAAGGCCTACTTCATTTTAATAACTAAATCTAAAAATAGAGACTGTTATAGTCATTTAAATAGGAGGCTGTGCAGGACTTTGTCACATACTGCTGAAAAAAGCCTCATGAGGTACTTACATCCTCTCACCCTTTAAGCTAATGTCAGTTTGGAATATTAAATCTTTGGCCTCGTATCGGTTGACTGACTTGTGCCTTGTAACTATGCAGCACGCATTCTTGTCTGTCATATCATCAGAAGTCATTACACCTCTAATGCAGGTCAGATCGTGCGACAAGGATCAGCTGTATTCCCCGTAGCATTGCAGAGGTACAAGCTACTGTATGTAATTACTGCTGTGCCTCCGACGTGTTGCTGGCACAGTGTGCAGCGGTGGTCCACTCAGGATTTTGTTACCGAATGCTTCGCAGACTAAAGGTCAGTCCGGTGGATCTGATCCGAGGTCAGCGATTTATGGCGGATCTCCTTATGGTTCACTTTCTTGCCAACACATTCGAAAGCTTCCTCTCAGTTACTGCTTCTAGGTTTAAAACAGGTGTGTAACAACACAGAGGAACTGGGCCAATTAAGGTTAATAGAGATGCTGTGCTATGAATAAATGCATGAGACAATATTGAAAACTGATTACCTAAGTGATGTTTTACTACCACAGCTCTTCAAAATCAGAGTAGCTGCTGAAGTATGGGAGTTCTGACTTTTGTTTTAAATTGGAATTACTTTACAGATGACTAATAAATAAAATAATGACAAAGTAGTGAAGACTTTTAATTGTGCCCTAAAACTACAGCTGTCCTGATGGTATACGAAACCACCTGCTGGAAAGTAAAAAGGAACATCCTGAGAGTTTTTAACCACAGCTACTCCTTGATAATAATTATAAGAAGAACTTATAATCATAACAGGTCACTAAAGATTTAAAACAATACTTTTATTTAGTCCCGATTGCCAGTCTTGGCAGCCGGGTATCAGTCCGCCAGGGCCTCCGCTCCTGGCCGCCGCCCGGCACACAATTCACCCGACCCCTATAGCGCCTCATGCGGGTGGTGGGCCTGCGGGAGGATTGGCCCATGTCCCCTTTTCGGGCTGTGCCCGGCCGGGCCCCATGGACTAAGGCCCGGCCACCAGACGCTCGCCCTCGGGCACCCTCACCGGGCCTGGCTCCAGGGCGGGGCCCCGGTAACCCGGGCAGGATAAACTCTTCCCTCGATGTTTTCTTCATAAAGGGTATACAAGCGGCGGAAAAGAGCTTCCTCCGAAGGGTGGCTGGCCTCTCCCTTAGAGATAGGGTGAGAAGTTCGGCCATCCAGGAGGGGCTCAGAGTAGAGCCGCTGCTCCTCCACATCGAAAGGAGCCAGCTGAGGTGGTTTGGGCATCTGACAAGGATGCCTCCTGGGTGCCTCCTGGGTTTGGTGTTCTGGGCATGTCCCACCGGGAGGAGGCCTCGGGGCAGACCCAGGACACGCTGGAGAGATTATATCTCTCGGCTGGCCTGGGAACGCCTTGGCGTTCCCCTGGATAAGCTGGAGGAGGTGGCTGGGGAGAGGGAGGTCTGGGCTTCTCTGCTTAGGCTGCTGCCCCCGCGACCCGGCCCCGGATAAAGCAGATGAAGATGGATGGATGGACTAGTTACTTACATGATCTACATGGTCCATCGGTATGGCAAGGACAATGGCGGGTTATGTGCAATATGTGTACACATTTTTGAAAGACATAAGCTTTGATTGTATCTTAATTATCAAATTCCAATCACTACGTTGTTTTACAGTCAAGTGGCTTGCAAACCTAGAGAAGTACTGTTTAGGAAGTCTTGATTTTAAGTGTTTCTTTGCGAGATTTCTGAAGTATTCCACATATACAAACTCTGATTTACAACAGATAAAACCATTAAAAATGGATTCCTGTAGAAAATATGATAGGGTCATAAATGACCCTATCTGATTGCTAAATAGCTGGGTTTCTTGCGATTAAACACAATTTTATAGCATTACTAAATGAACAAAGTTTCCTGGCCATTATCGCTGTAACTATAAGTGAGCATATGGCCACTGTAAGCCTAGTGTTGGGTTATGAGAGACATATAAATAATTTCAAAAAGAACATCTATAAATCTATGTAATGCAGCTTTTCATGGGTATTTTCTTTCCTGGAAAGCTCCATTCAGTTGTATGTGTGAATTCCAATGAACTACCAGATTCTTATTTCCAGGCAACTCCAATAAAGAGATGTGCAGCTGTGAGTCTTTACATGGAATAAAGATGATTTTTACAAAGCTTCTGTTTACAGAGCTACAACTTGAATGTTCCAGAAAACCTCCCAATGATTATTTGATTCATGATACTCATTTTATAGATGAGCTCATTGGTGTCACTTGAATATTGTTGTAGTTGCTTTCAGGTTCTTTTTTTGTTAGTTGTTGATTGGCCGCTACCTTCAGCCAGTCGTAACCCCTTGTAGATCAGAAGTGTTTGTCACATAACTGCTCATAAATAATAGCCCCTGCCACTGTGTTCTCTTCATGCCCCCTCTCAGACGAACAGCTTGGCTGGTAAATAACTGGCCCGATCGATACCTGTCATTGCAGTTCAGTGAGCTCCGGCAATCCAAAATGTCTTAGCAGTTTATTTTCTTGTTTTCAACCTGCTGTCGTCACTGTGCTGGATTGAAGAGGTGCAGCTATATCCTGCAGTACTGAGATTTTACCACAGCTTTAAAGCGTAGTGTGTGTGTTACCGTGTTGGGCTTTGGTGGCATTTACCCACTTCTCAAGTTCTAAAATAGAGTTCAAACAGCCCCCCATCAACAACAAACCACCCACTCTTCCCAAAGCAAGCGCTTAGCTTCGTTCTGAAGCTAAAAGGCTGTGGAAAGACTTTCTTAATTGAAAATATTACCCTGTCAGGCGAAAAGACCAGAGAGTAGGAAGTTATGAACCCCTAAGTGGGCCTGAAGATGTTTTTACAGTGTTTTCAAAGTTCGATTTTAAGTTGTTTTTAAAGGCACCTTCAGAGCTCACGACCTGTGTCAACACCACATTACTGTAGTGTTCTGTGCGTGATAGATATTTAAAACTGAGGCTTTTTAAATGTCAAGGGAGGAAATGAAGGGACGAGGAGACAGAAGGGAGTAAGCAGGAGACTGCAACGGCGCAATCGGAAATACTAAGAAGCTGCAAGAGATTCAAAATTTTAAGAGAATGTTTGCACAGGAAGAAAAGAGAGAAAAACTCAGTATCGGCTCAGGAGTCAGGTGATGGAAGATTATGATTATTATGTTAAGACATCAATCATAAGAAGCCCAATGAAAACACAAGATTGAAATCCGTGTTTCAACTATTTGATGCACATTTAAATACACACTAATTACTATAACGATTATGTTAATTTGCCGTCTTCTCTTACCTTTGTGACTGACTGTGGAATCATCAGTGAAATGCTGAATATAATTTCTGTAATGATACATTTAGAAATGCACAGTGATTTTTTTTTATTTATTTATTTTTTAAATCTTGGCACCGAACTTTTCACATATTAGCCAAGTTTAAGGGACGGGCCTATTTTATACTCTGTATAAGCTTTGCATGATTCACAGTTCAGAATAATCCTTCCCTGTCTTGTTCTGGGCCTTGGTGTAGCCCTGAGTGCTGGGTTTGGCTTTTCTGTTTTACTTTGCATCTTGTTTTGTTTTTTTTTATGTTTATGCAAGTTTCCTCCGTGACCTCCATTATCTCCCACCACTGGGAAAAAAAACAAAAAAAACCCAAAACACCATAGCATAGTGCTGCCTTTTTTGGTCCACGACATTCTAACAAAAGACTTTCTCGATCTGAAGTGTGAAATGCTTTTTTAGCTCACTTCCCCTTCCATTCAAGAAAACTTTCTCCTGATTGGCTGCTTCATACAAACAGAACGTTTGAGCAGTAGGTGTTTGCAGCTCCTCTGCCACAGATGACCATATTAGGGATATCCGTGCATCTTGAAATGATAAATAGCTAAAAATAGACTGTCTGAAACTGAGCCTTTCACGCAACAGGAAGGGACTCGCATCCACAAAACAGCTACCAAAGCACAGAACACCGAGACTTCACTCTTTGTTTTTCAGTTCTCTAGTAAATATGCCATTAGTCTGCTATATACTTGCAATGCAAACAGTAAAATCTTGTAGTATCTTTGAACAACAGTTAGAAACCCGATGACTGGTTGCAGACTCTACTACTTTTCAGAAGTTAAGCATTCTGCTGTTATGCATTCATCTTACTAGATGATATTTTTTGTTTCTTAATTTGATGACCCATTTGCTCAGCCACTGCTCATGGCTGAGAAACTTTCTGTTTATTTTTCAAATATCAAGTCGCTGTTGGGCACGTGCAAAATTGCGGTGTGCAAATCGCAAAAAAAAGAGACCAAGTCATGTGACGGTACAACCACATGACAAAGCTGGTGGCTGCAATAATGCTAGTGAAGCTAAGTGTGAAGCCCTGTAAATTCCACATCAATCTATTTTAATATTGTGTAAAACTCCAGACAGTGCTGTACAATAATGTCCATGTAGATTGTGTTTGATTGATGGTTCTAGCTTTTCATCACCACAGCCCCTGTGTGCATTGAAAGAGTAGCAGAGGTACGGTAGGCTTTCTAAACACTGTTTATTCCTTTTTATACCAGAGCTGACACTGAGCACAGTGGATGGCTTTCTTGCATTGACTCCAGTGACAGACGGTCCCTGTATGTAAACAATAAAAAATATTTGGCGTGAAGAGTGTTCAGTCCTCTGTGTCCAAGATTAGTTAGTAAAGAATGGCTTTAATTAGCTCACTTCATTCAATGGGGAAGAACTGATGGACTGTCTGACACTGCTTGGCTGTGTTAATGTATTGATCACACAGTAAGAAAAAGGCTCTTTTTGGTTCAGTTACAGAGGATGTGGCCAAAACCACCTGCATGAACAGTGGCCCCTGCTGGATCCTCCTGGACATGATCTCCTCAACACCTTTCTGCACACCAAGTTTTCTCAGTTTTTGGTGTCCTCTCTTCCCTCCTCACATCCTTCTCCGACCACAATAGAAATCTTTTATCCGCCCTTGAATCAGAGTCAGTGAAACGTGTACACTTTCGAATCATTTTTTTTTTCCCACATCGGGGAAGCGTCCCCGAGCGGATTGGCCTTTGTGTGATCTTGGCCGCAGCGTTTGAGCGGTAGCTTTTGGTCAGGAGATATCTCTCAGGGTGTCATTCAGATAAACCATGCAGTTGTTTAGGTGGAATTGGGAAGGATATATCATGGTTTTGCCTGAGAGGTAAAATTACACAGGAGATCGGCACCACTGTGTATTACAAAAGGGAAGTGCAGGTTCCCGATACATCGATTTGAAAGGATAACCTGGATGAATCTTCATTATGTCCACCACATGTGTTTAAATATGGATCTAGGCTACCACATGAGGAAACTGCAGGAGAACACTTGGAGCTTGCACCCAAAACCAGGGAAACCTGCATCCTCTTTAATATCGTGTTTGCTCCGGTCGCAGGATGGTAATTGTATACAAAGAGACGCCAAATAAGTTTTATCTCCGTCCCAACAATTTGTGCAGTCATTTGTTGTTGTTGTTGTTGGGTTTTTGTTTTTTGTTTTTTTAGATTGCTCGTGGCACCCCTCTCTGCACGCTCAGATTTTCAAATATCTGTTTGCAGGGGGATGTGTCAGTTCCAAACAGATGACCTAGTTTTTACACACGCACATCTTACAAACATTGAAAGGCCCCTCTACATACATTACATGTCTGCAAACACTCTCAAATTCATCCCTTTATGTGAATTCACTTCTCAGCGAAGGTTTGAATGGCTGTGGAAAAAGTCAATTATGGAATTGGTTAATTTTTAATTATCGTCGGCTGCTCTGTACACAGCTGCTCTACAGTTGACTGTTATTTTTTTCCTCTCTGTTTAATTGGAGCTGAAACAGCATGACCTATTTTGTTTGGAGAGAATGTATACTTTATCTGCGCCTCCTCAGAAGGTGGCCTTGAGCTTAATTTGCAGCGCCGCGATGTCTCCTCTCAAAGTGTAATGCGTTACAGATTACTCGTAACCTGTTTTACATCGCAGGCTGCATATTCATCATTTGGATTACATAAAGCTACGAACATGCGATCGGTTGGAGAAATGACAAAGCAAACTTTCACCACAGGTGATGTTTTTATTGCCTTCATTTGGAGTCGGAGAGAGACAGTGGCGTCTCATCCGCCTCTAAGTGCACCCTGGTCAGTTTTATAAATGAAAGGGGCTTTCATAGGTTTTATATTGTGTCACCCTGATACAGTCAATACCATCCACTGTAAAGTGAGAGCTGTTAATACACAGCATTTAACCTGCACGTTCGCTTCTAAACACACGACGTGCAGAAGTCCCCGCACACACACACGCGCACACTCTGAAAGGATAGTGTGACTGATCCAGCAATCCTTTCATTGTTCTGGTGAAACGGAGTCGCCTAAGCTGCTGTAATCACTCGTTTAGTGTTGCGGCAACAAATGCATATTTTTAGACATTTCCAATCCAATAAGAAAATTCAATCCACTCGTGAACCTTCACTAATGCAGTGGTCCATTTGCTGTTGTTGTGGTTATTATTACTATTATTTTAATAAGCCCATTCCCTTCCAAAGGCTCAATGTCCATTTCAAATAATACAGCTGTGACTGAGAGAGACAAAAAGCCAGGGTGTCACATTTTTGTGAGCTGACTAAAGCGGCTCTGACTTAAAGCTGCAGCTCCATTGACACTAAAGAGTATTTCTGCATTGTGAAGTCCATCATCATTTAATCTGTGGATAAATGTGTCTGTGAGTGATTATGTCTTTCTTCAGTTTGTGCTGATCGTGCAGGAAGTGTTCGGCTATTGTTAAAGGCAAGACAATTGTGCTTGGTTTAAGGTGCAATGCTGCATTTACAGGAAGTAGATGAGAAGAAACGCGCAGCTGATGGAGACACGGATTAGTGTTGCTTTCCATCGGGCTCTTTTTACACTGCTTGTACTTTTCCCCCCTTCTGGTTATCGCTTTCAGCTCAGTGGCTTGTGCTGTTTATGCAGCGGCTCTTGGTCTCATTGTGTTCGCATGCTCCTTTTGGACTATGCAAAACAAGAAGAAGAAAAAAGGAGTGACCTAAATATGAAGATACAACTCACGATTCCTCAAGAGTTGAACTGACATTTGAATTATGCTCACTTTTTGGGTAAAGAAATCTAAACTGTAATGGTACTGTAGCTGCTGTGTGTGTGTGTTGTTTTTAGAAAGAGGAAAGTGCAGTTTTGTGTATTTGTAGATCCTGATGAGCCGTGTTTGCTTGGCCTTCTGTAGACTTGCAGGTGGGTTACTGATGGGAACATTTTACAGCCTTGTATACTCAACCACATGTTTCCCTTTTGGTTTGTTATGGTTATATTCTAAGTCATCTCTCGTTTCATGAGATTCAGTATTTAGGAGAAGCCATGTTGCTATTAACTCTCCACTATAAATAATGTTTATTGGGGCATCTGTGGAGTTGAAGTGGGTTCACCAGTTGGAAGCTCATCACAATTGGAACATCCCCGATTCCCCCACTCCAAGATACTCAATTACCTCCCAACCCTTCCATCAGTGTGTGAGTCTGTGTGAGCAGTATAAAACGTGCTATATAAAAGTACTGGGGCGTGGTGGATCTAAGCCCTCTTTTAACTCCACTCCCTTTAAGCCACCTTGCTTTTGGTTGGCTGCCTCTCAAACAAATGATTTAAACAGCAGGTAGAGCTGCTTACCTGTGGTGGCCATATTAGGAATAGCCACTCTCTCATGAAAAGAACCGTATGAAACTGAGTGTTTAGGTGTTTGCAGATGAGACTGTGATCTGAAACTGTGAGCACTGTGAGTAGCAGGGAGTGACTAGAGACTGGAGAGGTGGAGGTATGCTCTTGAGAGAAGAGGATGAAAGTCGGTGGAAGCAAGACAGAATGCGCGTGTGTAAATGAGAGGGTGAAGACTCAAAAAGTAGAGAAAGTGAAGCTAGATGAGTTTAAATACCTGTAGTCAACCGTCCAAAGCAAAGGATGGTGCATAAGAGAGGTGAAGAAGAGAGAGCAGAGAGGGTGGAGTGGGTGGAGATGAGTGTCGGGTGATTTGTGACAGAAGGATGGCACCAAAAGGGGTGGTTTACAAAATAGTAGTGAGATGTTAAGATTGGACGTAAGCTGTTATGGTTTTCATAGGCGTGAGTAGAATGGACAACATTAGAAATTAGTCTATCAGAAGGACAGCTCAGGTTGGGCAGTTTGGAGACAAAGTTAGAGAGGTGAGGCTGAGATGGTTTGGACATGTGCAGAGGAGGGATAGGCGACTTATTGACAAAGGATGATGAAGATGGAGCTGCCAGGCAGGAGGAAAAGAGGAAGCCCTCAGAGGATTTTCATGGAAGTAGTGACAGGAGAGGAGGAGGCATCCTCCATCCAGATGATCCATTGTGGAGATGTCTAAAGAGAGACAATTAAATTCTCAAATGTAATTTAGTGTCTTAATTTGATGTCTTCTCTTGTTACAACAAATTTAAAAACGTTGGATCTTTACTGTGACAGAGCTGATGTGCTCTGTGTGGTTTCGTCTCACAGATCTGTAGCTGTGCGTATAGTTCCAGCTTCCTGTTTGGACGCCTTTGTGGCACCTCCTCTAACAAAGGTGCAGATGCGATGCCCTGAGAACAGTTGTCTCTCCTGTTCACTCTCTGTCACTGCAGTGGAAGCAGGAAAGACAGAGCCTGAGGTTTAGTTCTTAGCGGGACACAGCGCTGTCAGGGCATCAGGTGAGAGCATGTACGGAGCCCCCCCCCGCCCCCACTCCTCACCCCACCCAGCACACTCCACTCGTCACCTAATCGGGTCTGACACAATGCCAATTCCACAGTGGGTGGTGCACACAGCTTTATTCATAGATGTGGCAGTCGGGCAGCGATCAGCTCCCAGACTCTGTCGCGCCATATCAGCTAGCACGCAACGGCGGTCACTTATAGATGCTATTGTTGTCTGTGATTTTATGTGTTCTGGCATTTAACAAAATCATTTTTCAAGTGGAAAGCATTTGATGATCCATCAGGATATCTTTCAGGGGTGTTACGAGTGAAACCTGCGAGCCTGTCCGTGCAAAACAGTGTACGAAGGGTGCAGATGTTAGGCCAACGAAATTTAAGCACCAACTTCAATGAAACTGCGACAGAGTGTCCCGAAGGCGTAGGCAAACAATTTACTGAATTGAGCCAGACATAACTGAAAAATTCACGTCTGCGGCACATATAGCTGCTGTATGGTTTCTATTGTTGCCTCTGAAAAGCTGAACAGGAACTGCGACTCAATCATAAAGCGTGCAGGGAAGCAATTTCTTTCTCTTATTCAAGTGAAAAATTATTCTGTGCTGTCACAAAAGACTCCCTAACAAGGTGCTTTAAACTCTCTGGCAGTGCATTGCTGCGGGGTGTCAAAGAGTGGATAAGATATAAATGAAGCTTAAACTCAAAAGTCTGTTTCTGGTAATAGCAGCATTTCGTTCCCTCTCCAATGTGCTTTTGATGTGGAGCTAAGATTAACAGTGTTAAATCGTCTACTTCACTGTCTCAAGCTAACAACACCGGCATAATGAGCAGAAGGTTGACAACAGGGGCACTTCTTTCAGGTATATGATTGATTTTGTTTTCTGTTGTGCGAGTTGTTGTATGCCACCTTTGACCATTTTGTATTATTAAAAAAGAAATGGGATTTAAGGTGAAAACGAGGAATACCCGGCCGCTGAGGAACGTTTCCTTTCGTCTCCTCTTAATCATGTGATCTGGCCGATGATGGCTGAGCAGCTGAGGAAGCGCGAGGTCCCAAGGAATCCGAGGGCTCAGACCCAGCTGCTCTCTAGAGAGAAGAAAGATTTGCACGTCCAACGTGTCGATCCCTCAGAGTTAATGAGGCCTGCTGTTTGGGCTTCCATTATGAGCTGGCTGCATCCTGAGCCAGGCCGGGTAAAGTCATGCATCATAAAGTTCTGACGCTCGCTGATACATCGTGGACAGTAGGCAGAGCTCAGCGTTTCTCACCATCTCTGTAAATAAACGTACCACGCAGGTGACTCTTTTCAGATACACTGCACATTTCGAACACAACCTTTAATCTACTGTTGAAATTACACAGTTGTATACGTGTTCCCGTAACTTTGACACGCACGGTGAGTCACGTTCATGAAAATTGATCCTGAAATGCATGAGTCTGTGTTTATACGCTGGAAGAAGCGTCTGTGCTGTGTTCTAAAGTGTGTGCATGTCAAATAATTAGCAGCATGTAAGCAAAGTTTAATATTTGTGTATTTATTTACTTTTACAGTTTATTAAAGTTTGCCTCCCGTTCTGCAGTAATAGTCAAACGGTAGCCTGTGGGCCAGAAATCATATTTGTGCCCTCAGACACGAGCTGAAATTTCACTTTGTTGTTTACAAAGCAGTCACCGTGATCTCATCCCCGAGCGTTTGTGAGATTTCACCAACAAGCTCTCTGTTGTCGTTTATTTATCGTCTGTGGCTTACGTGTGCTGGCTGCAGAGAACCCACGGTCCAGTGACAGAGATCAGGGAAGTCCGCATTAGGCTGCAGGTTTCTCACCCAGGAGGCTGGTGCACACAGTCTCCCGTTTTTCTGACTCATTTGTTTCATTTTTGGAGATTTGTTTCATTTTAGGGTTAGGAAAAGTTTCCCTATTCACAACAGTAATCCTGCATGTTTTAAAAGTGGCACTCTGGGAGTGACAATGTAGTCTCAATATTGTGTCACACGCTGCTGCCAAAGGACACCTTGTGCGTGACTGAAGCATGCCAGCAGCTCTGACAGTGCCATTATTCTCTCGCCATGGGAACGTAAATGGCCTGTCAGAACTGTAATCATGAATCACGGTAACGTGTTTTTAGTTGCTTTAGCTCGGTTACTGTGCAAATTGTGGCTCACTGTGGAGTCCACCGGAGCTCTTCTTCCGATTCAGAGCAAATGAAACTTTTGGAAGTCATGGTAGCTTCCTTTGTCTTCAGCCGCAGTGCTAATGCTAACTTCTATCAGGACTGCTAATTTACGCACGAGGCGCTCTTGATTGCTTTGTCATTTTTTAAAACGATCGTTTTCATGAATGCCTACTCATCAGTGAGCTCAAGCAGGCCGTCTTCATTTGCAGAGCTGCTGTTAAGAAAATGCTGCTGTGGTGTGCGTTACACTCAATTTTTGGCCCAACAGTCTGCGTTTAGGCATGAGACAGGCCTTCCATCATGAAGTCAAACTGGAGATTACAAGAGATTACAGCATGCTGTTATTCAAAGAACTTAAGTTATTACACGCCTCAGGTCACCAGCGACATTTTGGGGAAAAAAAACATCTATACAAAGCTTTCTTAATCCTTCTTGACACTTTGACAAAAACAGTGTTAAAAACAAATACTTTGAGGAATACAAGCGACTTGAGTGTCGAACTGGGGGGGATGAATGAATTACAGAGGGTGCAATATAGTCGTGTGCACACCTGAGGGTAAAATGCACACAGACGGAGTCGATAACACCAGAAGTGCTGGGTGACTGGATCTGTAATTACGCTCTCGTTCTGCATACAAAAATATGTTTTCTCTAAATCTCCTATTGACCAATCTGATTCCTTTATGTGACCGAGTAAACCGAACGCTTAGTTCACGCTCATCCAGCTCCCAGATGCCACAATTAGGAGCACCTCAAAGGTCAGCTCAGATCTTTGCCCATGTTGCAATATTGAAAATCAAATCTTCTGTAAAGATTCAGTCGGCCCCAGATCTAGGGAAGGTCATCCGAGTGTCGCTGATTTTCTGAAAAAGCTCGGCCACGCAGCGCGAAGAGCGTCGAGTTCAAGCCTCTGGGGTGTCTAAAAGGACACACACGCACCTGTGACGGGATTGCACCGTGAGCCGAAGCTGGATGGGAGGAGGGGGATTCTCGAAGTCTGAGGATGATTGGCAGAAAATGTCAGGCACAACACGTCAGCCCCATACAGGCACAGCAGGCAGATGTCAGATGCTGCATGATAAGAAGGAGGGCAGACTCACAAGGAAGAAGAAGAAGTGGCATCTTCAGAGAGTTATGTCATCCTTTCAGACTCTTTCACAGATTAGGCCCCGGCACAGCTCGCACCCGAAATCTTTTTGTGCTCAGAGTATGATTAAATAAGTATCTCCCGACCTATCGCCCAAATGTACGAGACTTAAAAAACAGCTATCTTCTAATGTTTTCCCCTTCTGTTTCTTCTGCTATCGTTATTTTCCAAACACAGGGATTAGTCAGGGTCACAGTTTTTTCCACATACTTGTGTTGCACAGAAGGAAATGCTCAACCTTCTGGGCTGCACACCACCGGGGCCTGAGCCAGGGTCAGATATCTCAGAGGGGAAAGGCAGACCCAGGACCGTTGGCTGCATGTTAATTATGGTGAAAGTGTTTTGGTTGACCTTGAGGCCATGCTTCATCCTTTTTTAGTAAGGTTTTTGTGAAGCTTTAACTCGAAGCTAGACTTGTGTTACTTATATACATCTGCTATACCCTTTCTTTCCTTTTAAAGCTGAACGGATCACAGATAAGCTTCTTCAGAGTGATGTAAATGTTCATTATCTCTTTGAGGTTTCTCTCCGATTCACAGCCACCGTATGTTCCTTTCTCTGTTTTCAGGGCAGCGCTCCCATGGCCCACCCTGAAGATGAGCTGGAACGCCTGACCAAGAAGATGCTGTATGACATGGACAACCCTCCGTCCGAGGAATATTTTGGTAAGATGCCAAATCTCATTTCACCAACACCTGATCAGCAACATGCTTTTGCTAAGGAAACATAGATGTAGCGTATGCTAACGTATAAGTGCCTTGAACCTGCATTCTTTTTAACGGTCAGCAGGGGGCGACTTCTTTGGTTGTAGAAAGAAGTGTGACTATATTGAAGTCTATGAGAAAATATGAGTTTGGTTTCTTTGATCTCCAACCCGAGTAAGCACTTTACTAATGAGTTTATGGTCTCAAGTCTTATTGAATGCAACATGATGGTCATTTCGGAAATTTTTATCCCTAATACTGTTAGAAAGGAGGATGTAGATGCTGATCAATCCCTTCTTCATGCTGCAACGGACAAAAAGCTTTGCTCGAGATGTCAAACAGCTCTTCATTCAGCAATAAGTGGAGTCAGAGCAGGTTTTATATGCAGTAAATGATATGGACAGTTAGGATGTATTAGTATTTCTTTTACAGTTGATCTGCAGTGTATGCAGTTTTTATGACAACTGGAATACCAGGTCATTCCTGAAATTACAGGTTTTTTGGAGGTGTATTAAGTAATATACTTTGCATTTTTCTATATGAATGTGAGACGAACTAAAAAAAATTGCCGAAACAAAAGTCCGAAATGCTGAAAATACAAATATGTACGAAATGCAAGTGATTTAAAATAATAAATTAATTAAAAAAAAATTAAACAAAATATTACGACTTGAGTCAACCATTTAAAAACACATTTACAATCTAAAGGTATTCCTTAAAAGTCTGTGAGTACTTCTTTAAGTGTAACACCAAATCCAACCAGCATTGAACTTATTCATATTTTCATTTTAGAAAAGAGGTTAATGTAATAACCTGCATTTGTCAGGTTATCACTTTTTAAGCATACAGCAGCAACCTGCATGCTGGCGTGCATGAACATGCTTCGTGTTATTATAACGTTTTTGCTCCTTCTGGTTTAACTAACCAACCACAGAGCTACAGCCTAGTGGAACTAATGAATAGCACCAGCATCCTTATTTTCGTATTGACAGAGCACCGGATTATCTTATTTATTAATTTGGCTCCTCAGACGCTTTATTGTCTGCTACACAAAAATCTTGGGAAACATTTTGAAGTTGAATACAAAACTTGCATATTTGCCATATATGGGCATCAACTGACTGTCTTAACATTCATAAAGACAGTTGGATATTTTCTCTTTTATAATATCACAGTGTTTCTTAATTGATTTCTCCCTCAGCCCCTTCCTCCTGTTCCTGTTCCTATTACCAGACATGGTGACAGGATCATTTGCCTTGTCCCTGTTGTGTTTTCATATATGGTAGCGACATATTTGCTCCGTATAGCGCTCGGGGTGATTTAATGTTCTCCCTCAGCCCCGCTTTGCTGCTTGAACAAATCTAAATAGTAATTTTTGCTGTAATTGGATCTGGAATCTCAGCAGTAAGTGTCGCTGACATGACAACAGTCATAGGTGCTAGTAGAAAAGTGGTTAAAATTAGCTCATTACTCACTGTTTGGGTCACGTGTAAGTATTACTGGGAAGAGCTTTGCAGATAAACAGCATTCTTTTTGAAGGATTTCAAAAGCAGTTCTGCAAACATTAGTGCAGGCAGTGTGATCTCATTAGGAGCACTCACTCTGTCATTTTCACTGTGACATTTTGTGAAACTAAAAGTAGAACCAAACAGGCTCCTTAGTTACTTTTAAAAAAGCAAAGAAACTGAGACTGAGTGTCTGCTGTTGGGTTTGATTGCTGACTAGCAAAATGTGGAATTGTGGGTTAAAACGGAAAAACCTGAATTAAGAGTTCCTAGATTCATCCTTATAGTGACGTAAGTTAGGTTGGTATCTGGTTCAGTGGTTGGTAGTAACTATTGGAGATTTTCTGTGTTTGAACTGCAGGAACTGCAGACCATTGTAGTTCTTAGAAGTCAGATTTCAGGACTGTAATTGGTCCAGACGTAAGTGTACGTTTGTCATGATCCTGGGGTTTTCCAGCCTTTTGTTCTCTTGATAGAGTTGTTGTTTTTGTGCGTCTGTTTGAGTTTCTTCTGCCTCCTGTGTTCCCCTGTCTCTGCTATTTTGTTAGACTGTATGTCTCATTGTTTGTCTCATTTCCTGTTTTGCCTTGAAGGTTATTTTCCCATCTCTGTTACCCTAGTTTTATTTCCTGCTTGTTCCCTTTTTGTTTGTCCCTCTTTCATTGGTTTAAGTTTTGAAAACTTCCACCTGTGTCTCATTCCCTCCTGGAACTCTTAGTGTAATTGGTTCCCAGCGCAAATATAATCTTATGTATGCATTAGGATTGTGTAGGTCACCACTTGGTCAAGTTGTGTTGCTAAGCCTTTCTCCATTGCCTCTCCATCACTCAACTTGACAATACTGATTTGTTGAACACATGAAGGCATCATGAAAACCACCTTTAAAGTGACACTGGAAAAGAATTGGCTATTGCAACAACAGCTCTTCGTGTTGGCATTAAAAAAGAAAGTAAAACACACAGAAATGATCTGACCATGAAGTCCAGGCTTTATTTACGCAACAGGGGAAATGCAACATTAAAAAAGTATTCGTTAATTCGAGAGAAATATAAAAACCTTTGGTTCTCTTAGACCCCATTAAACACAGGCCTAGAAAACAGTTGTCATCATTTGCTAGGACATAATCCCCAGAAACCACTTGTTTGTGATTGGTCGCAAAGAGATGCTCATAATAGCTTTGGTAACTAGCAGATCACTATAACTCGTGGCATCTTTGCTAAGAGCTACTGAAACTGTGAAAACTGCAGTGCAAATCAGAAATGGGCAAAGTTCACCTTCAGAGCAAAAGTTGGACCTTTTGATTTTCTTTGAACTCTGTTGCACTCTTCAGTTTCATCAGCACTCTTTGGTTGGTTGGTTTGCAGACAGGTCGGTGTCTTCCAATAAAACTATGAGCAACCACGGCAATCTGTTAGAAACCAAAGCAATCACAGATGTGTTTTTGGTACAGCACCCTCTTTGTGACCAGTTTCCCCCAGTGACAGCCAGTAAACCAGTAAGCGGTTGGGGAGTATACATTTTTCCCTAGTAACCAAAGTTTTTCAGCGAGTCTCCAATTAATTTGCCAATAGGGGCACAGTGATGAAATGGTGAAAGAAAGGCAACCAGAAGATGTGACTGTAGGTTATAAACCACTGACTATTTATCACATTATTTCAGAGTAAATATTCATGTTGCAAATACAAAGAGGAAAAGGAATATAGAAAGATGTGTAATTCCTGCAGGACCTCCTCGGCAGGTCATTACCTACAGGTAATGGCTCAAGCATTGAACGCAGTGCAAAGCTACCCTGTATTCTTGTTTCTCTTATCTATTAATTTTCATGGTGTAGAAACAGCACTGACTGTTCTTGTCTGGGAAGAAGTCCTCAAGGTAGAGTCTCAGAACTATATCAGTTTGATCAAAGGCGAAAGCACAACTCTGGCTCAAGGTGTAATGAGAACGAGGCACACAGTGAAGGTGTTGGACAGATGAAGGAGATGGATTTTAATATATCTCTATATCTTGGTTGAGTGTCCATCTTTTCACAGCATTTCCCCTTTCTCCCCTTGTGTAGCACTTATATTTAATTTTGCTATAATTGTGAAACAAATATATATATATAACTGCCAGGATTAAACAAAATACCAGTTTTAATACTATTTTGCAAAATAGGATTCAGAAGGCAAGGATTCTGTGCATTTTTATTTCATTTCTATTTTTCCGCCCTCTGCACCCACAGCTGCCAGCGAGTGCCATCCCTCTGCTGCTCTCTTTTCTCTAGCCTTTAATCCCCTTTGCCCTGGAATTAGTTCCCATGCCCATTAGATACCTCATTCAATACATTCAGTGGGACTCTGCAGCAGGCTTTATATCAGCACATAATCACACAGCACACCATGATACCATGTGTAGGTGTATTATAGCTACAGGGACGTGTATTTAACTGGTATTAAGGGATATTCGGCTTCACGTTGGTGCGCACTCATGTAAAGACCTTAATTGGTTCGCATTAGACATAGGTCAAACGGATCTGCTGGCTTAAACAAAGTATAGTCGCTTTACTGAGGAATGGCCTAATTTTTGGGTGTATGTGTTGCAGCCTGGGCATGAACTCTGTGTACTGCTATACCATGCATGCAGTCACCCCCGTTTGCCAGCTCTGAGGCCGACTGGCTGAAGGCTGGTAAAGCAAGGACATGGGGAGTTGAGAAATGGGTCATATGTGAGCTGAGGTAGCCAGAGCAAGTTAGGGATAGCGTGTGCATCCCCAGCTGACAGCGTATGTCTGTTACGGGAGCGGAAGAGGAGGAGGGGGAGGGAGGGTCATCTTGTGGTTAAACATGGCGACAGCGATGAGAGATGGGAAGAGGGTTAGGGCAGGAGCCGGAGACCGAGGCGACTGCTGGGACTCATTAGGAGGGAGTTCAAGCGCAGGCAGATGCTGCTCTGGAAATCCACAGAGCCGTCTTCCTCCCCCGCTGAATAATGTACATACACTCAGCACAGCGATGTGAGAATCAGCGCCGGTCCGGCATGTTTCCTTCTGTATATCCAGAGCTGTGGGAGAATTGGTCTCAGAGCGCAAGACTTTTGTAATTACAAAGGATCTAATGACACGTAGGCCTCTTCTTTTTTGTCGGGGATATTGGGGGAAAGAGGGCTAACAGTTGTTGAAACCCTAAGGCTAGTAATTAACAAGATTAATCAACGTGGGGCTGCGATCTCGAGCGCGCTACTGGACTGGATCATTGTCTTCCTATAGCAAAGTTTTATTGGTGTCACTAATGTCTTTGATGAGCTTCTAATCTGAAACAGCCGTAGTGAGTTTTCATTGGTCCAGAGGGGGTTAATTGAATTGAATTAACGTTATACTCTGGCTCTGTGATGTCACCAGGAAACTTTTCATTAGACACAGCGGAGCACCACACCATCATTACGCTTTCCTGCTGCAGTCCAGCAATTACGCCGGACAAGTCTTTGAAGACTTTCTGCGGCGACATTTAAAAAAGCAGCCATTCCCAAATGCAAACGCTCCTCAAGCTGTTAAAAAAAAACCTGAAAATGATGCACTATAAAAGACCGGCTTTTCTTGCGAGAAACCCAGTTTGCAAGCCAGAAATTCCCCCTATGATTGAAGCTTCTTTGAAAAGCAACTGATTAGTCCTGATTTAGAGTTCCAGATTAGATTTGAGTAATCTGAAAGAGCCTTTTCTCCAAATGTCATCATCCGTCATATTTAATCCACTTAGATTGTGCGTAGGTGTACTGTGTTTGTGGAAATCTAATAAGACACAGCTACTCAGCTTGCAGTACAGATGCCTTGGCATTTGTGCATCAGAGGAACTTACAATATTTTGTCATCACTACATTTCTGTCAACCAAAACCAGGACATAAAGCTGAATAATTGAAAGGATGAGATGCTCTGCATTATTTACAATTAGTGATGATGATACTTATGCAGTGTAGTTCCTTCTGCCGCAGAGAATCTGTTTTTATTTCTGCTTTAACACCCGAATGACAAGTGGAGAATTCCTCCCTGTGATCGCCGACTTTCAGCGTTTCCACTGTATAGAATTAGGAAAACGGTGAAATTTTAATATCCAATCAATATTTATACAGAGCGATTTTTGAGCAGTGGCATAAATGTTATTAACAGACAGTCATTGGAAATTAGCAGAGAGATTCATATGGGCATACTGTACTCCACGCAGGACTCTGAGCTGTCAGGAAAGCCTTTCCTCCTGGTTTGAGCTAGCCTTTGTTTTATGATAAGAGCCAGAGAAGAAAAGGCAGGCTTTGCCATTTTTTCCCGCATAATGTCAGCTGGAAGAGCCCCCATAATTTATAAGGCACCTCACATGAAAAGTTCATGAGGAATCTTGGAAGAGATACAAATGGCAGTGTAGCTCCAGTGCCGTCCAGAGGAGTCAGAGGAACAGATCGGCTAAGGTAATTGGGTCAGAAAAAGTTTGGGTTCACGCTGCGTGCTCTTGTGGAGCTGCTTCTAATTCTTCAGAACGCAACTGAGCATCACAACTTAATGGATTAATAGGCTTCCAGTTTAGACAGCTTTGTGCATTGTCTAAGATACTCTGGTGGAATTCATTTGCATTTTACTGAGGTCGCCCTCAGCAACCTCTTAGGAGTTTGCTTTTAGATGTGCCTCTACATGTCATAACAAATGGGATGTGTGTCAGAGTGAAAACCTTTCTGCTGCCTCAAAAAGACGCTACCCCACCGCACTCCACCTCCACAGTCTGAAAATGCCTTTGGCCAACCAGCTTCCCGAAAACAGATAACTGTTTCCACTTAATGTCTGAAGGTGACTCGTTTAATATCGCTTTATTTTTAATATTCATTTAGGGTGAATACAGATGGGGGGAAAGCTCCAGTAAACAAGCAGGTACAAAGTGATAATGCATTCAAATGTCAGCGCTTTAAATAAAATCTGAAAAATATAAGTTGTTTGCAGTTTTAATTGGAACGCTTTTCTTCTCCTTTTCAAATTTCCTTTAATTAACTCCCCGCGTAGTAGTTTTCACAGTTCGTGCCAGAATGGCTAAGAGCTCCCGTCTCCAATTTAGGAATTGTGCTTTTAATCCAACATTACAGTTTTTAATTTAACTCCATTTATGTCAGCCCCACTGATACTGCTGAAACTACCTGCCTCGCATTAAAAACATGAAACGCATTAAAAACTAACGCTGTACTGTGAAGCGGCCACACAAAGTGCACCATCGGTGAAATATGGTTCAACGGATCAGGACTACTGGTTGTGCGCATGCAGCAACCTCTGAGGCTGAAAGATGAAGCAAATGTGGAAGTGCCAGAGACTGCTGCTGCACAGTGCTGCTGATTTTCCTTGGCTCTGTCTGGAGTGCACCAAAGTTTTCTTGTGCAGGAAAGCCCCGTCTGAGCGCAGACATAACTGACGGTAAATGCTTACTTGATTTCCCCCTTCGTAGAGACTGTACAGGGAAGGATTATTTTTTTCTCTATGTAACTCAACTCTTTAAACTGTATCAAGGCTTGAAATTTGCATTATTATTGAGATATGGTGAGTTTGAGTGACGGGTAGGGAGAGCTGTGCATTATGATGAAATATTGGATGACAGCTGAACGAATCTCCTACACACTGTTTCGCTTTACATTTATTCACTTACAAAGTTTTGATCCTGTTGACCTTCATCAAGCCCAAAGGCAATATCTATCCATTTACACACACACACACACACACACACACACACACACACACACACACACACAC